>NC_079340.1:33834663-33964663 GCF_029582105.1 Oenanthe melanoleuca | reverse complement strand
GCTGGGAATGTGGAGCTTTGGAGCCAGCAATTATCATATCCTCAACAAAAGCTCAAAGATCCCCTCCACCTCGCTGAACCTGGGCTTGCAGAGAGACAAACCTTTCTTTTTGGTTTTTTTTTTTTTTTTTTTTTTTTTTTTTTTTTGCTTTGTTTTTTTTATTTTTTGGGGTTTTTTTTGGCAGGGGGAATAGCTGGGATAACTTGGACATTTTAAGCCCCATTTTTCTCTCCTAATAAAAGAAATACCATCATACTATATAAATATATTGAAATTACATTTTTTTGAAAATGAGAAAGATCCCACTTTTAATTAAGCAAACTGCTTTTCTTTGTTGCCGACTTCTCCAAATTTCCTGGCATGATTTTACCATATTTAACAATAATTCTAAATCCCAGCAAAGGAGGAGCATTTGCTCATTGCAGCACAAGTGATGAGGGCAGAAGGATTCCCATGAGGTGGAGAGATCCTGGCTCATCCCTCTGAGCTGGAAATCCCAGCTTTTCAAAAAATAAAATCATCAGCATGGAATCCTGGGGCTGGAAATGAGCACCTGGACATGAAAGGTCATCAGGCCTGTGGTGGTTTGATCCTGATTTAAATTGAACTGGATGGATTTTCATCAGGAAGGAAATTGGACAGGGAGGGTCAGGTTTTGTGAACTGGCCAACAAAAGCCAAATATTGCAAGGGGAGGGATATTCATGAAGGATTTGGGACAGAATTCTTGTAGGAAATGCCCGTCCTGGCCCTGATCCTGCTCAAAGTCAGAGTGAATAAAAACCTGCTGGTTGTTTTTCCCGAGCTGTCAGCACGTCCCTGTTTAATGACTGCTGGAGCAGATCGAGTGCAAAGCACTTTCCCTCACCCTTATCTGTCACCATCGAGCCTTTATTTCCTCTGGCAGCTCTGATTTCGCAGGAGCAGGAGCTGTGGACGCGATTTTTTGATTTATTTATGGTTCAGAATTATTATTTTTTTATCAAAAAATTATTATTTTTTTTATCAGCTGCTTTCCCAAAGTTATTCGTTTTATCAGACCTGTGCCATGATATCTCGCACCTCACACACAGGGAAGGTTCCTAATTACAAAAGCTGAGTGTTGTAATTCCTGCCTTGATTAAAAGCTCCTTTTATCTCACAGGATCAGAGAATCCCGGAATGGTTTGGGATTGGAAGGGACCTCAGATCCCACCCAGTGCCACCCTGCCAGGCAGGGACACCTCCCCTGTCCCAGTGCTCCAGCCCCAGTGGAGGAACCTGAGAAATCCTAATGCACGAGCAGCCTTTCCAGGGGAATGGCTGTTATCCCAAAAGTCATTTATCCCAGAAGTTATTTATCCCAGAAATTATTTACCCCAAATTTATTTACCCCAGAAGTTATTTACCCCAAAAGTTATTTATTCCAGAAGTCATTTATCCCAGAAATTATTTATCCCAGAAGTCATTTATCCCAGAAGTTATTTATCCCAGAAGTTATTTTCCCCAAAAATTATTTACCCCAAATTTATTTATCCCAGAAGTTATTTACCCCAAAAGACATTTATCCCAGAAGTTATTTCTCCCAAAGGTTATTTCTCCCAAAGGTTATTTCTCCCAAAAGTTATCCCAAAAGGGGGGGTGGCCCAGATCCCTTCCAACACCCTGGGCAAAATCCAATTCTGTTCCTTGCAGGATTTCTGTTCTGAATTTCGACCAACACGGAGCCTGGGGCAGCCCCAGCCCCACCCTGGGGAGGAATAAAAACTGTGGGAATGGCTGAGGGAGCTGGGAAGGGGCTGGAGAACCCCTGAGGAGCTGGGAAGGGGCTGGAGAATCCCTGAGGGAAATGGGAAGGGGCTGGAGAATCCCTGAGGAGATGGGAAGGGGCTGGAGAATCCCTGAGGAGATGGGAAGGGGCTGGAGAATCCCTGAGGGGATGGGAAGGGGCTGGAGAATCCCTGAGGAGCTGGGAAGGCTCAGGCTGGAGAAAAGGAGGCTCAGGGGGAATTTCTGGCTCTGCACAATCCCTGCCAGGAGGGGACACTGGGGGGATTTGGGATCTGGGAACAGGAACAGGGACAGGAGCAGAGGGAACAGCTCAGGCTGGGCAGGGCAGGCTCAGGGTGGATTTTGGGAATAATTTCCCCATGGAAAGGGAGCTCAGGGGTTGGAGCTGCCCGGGCAGGGCTGGATCCCATCCCTGGGGTGCAGTGGGACAGCAGCTCCTGCCCAGCACTGGGGATCAGATTCCCGTTGATGTTTCCAGGGATTTCCCTGCCCGGAACCAGCAGAACGTCGCTTTCCTGGCTTGTCTCTAATGTGGATCCTGCTGTGAGGTTCATGCTCTGCACAAATCCCATCTGAACACAAAGGACTCTCAGTTCTGTGACTCAGAGCTGGCGATGGGCTGGAGGGGAGGTGTGGGTGTGAGCAGAGCCCAGCCAGCATCCCTTGGTCCCAGGTGATGAAACGTGGATCTGTGTTCATATCCACAGGGAATCCTGAGCACAGAGCCAGCCTCAAACAGCTCCTGGGAGTCTGGGGAGATGGGCGTGAGGGGAACACTCTGGTTTGGTTGGGAACACTCTGGTTTAATTGGGAACACTCTGGTTTAATTGGGAACACTCAGGTTTGGTTTAGAACACTCAGGTTTGATTTGGAACACTCAGGTTTAGTTGGGAACACTCAGGATTGAGGCAGAAACACTCAGTTTTGAAGCATTTAGATTTGAGGAGAAACAGGTTTAGTTTGGAACACTCAGGTTTAGTTTGGAACACTCAGGTTTGGTTGGAAACACTCAGGTTTGGTTTAGAACACTCAGGTTTGGTTTGGAACACTCAGGTTTGGTTTGGAACACTCAGGTTTGGTTGGAAACACTCAGGTTTGGTTTAGAACACTCAGGTTTGGTTTGGAACACTCAGGTTTGGTTTAGAACACTCAGGTTTGGTTTAGAACACACAGATTTTCAATCTCAAGCCTTGCAGAATCCCCAGTTGCATATCAACAGAGAATCTCTGGAGCTCCTTGCAGGTTTTATCCCACTTCTGACCAGATCTCAGCAGTTTTTACTCACCCATCACGTGGGAATGTTCCTTTCTTCATCCAGAATGACCCTTGGACCAACATTACCTGAAGAATTCCCTGTTTTTGTTTCCCCTCTGCCCTGCTCCATCTCCAGCAAAAAGCTGCTGTTTTCCCCCGAGCTCTCAGGATTTTTTGCCCAGAGCAGCAGCCAGGAGCATCTCTGCAGGGCTGAGATGGTTCCCCACCTCCCTGTGGAGGAAGCAATCTGTGCTTTAGTCTCACTTGGAAGTGACTCGGGGAGAACTCGTGTCTGGGATAATGTTCTTCCCGATAACAAATTAAGCTGCTAAATTAGCATGTCTCTGCAGAACCAGCTGAAAGAGAAACATTGAATTAAAAAAGCAATTTTCTCCATGAGGTGATGGTTTAGCAAGGATTTCACTGCTCCCTGTGAGTCCCAGGCTGCTGCTGGGTCAGGTTGTTGTAATAAATATTGGAGAATCAAGGTTTGGGTCTGTATTTTTACAACCTTTTTGTTGATCACCGTTAGAAATAATCACAGAAACATCTGGAGCTGAAAGAAATCCATAAGGATCATCAAACCCAGCTCCCTTTTGGAGCAGTATTTGATATAAGGAGCATTCAGACATCACCTACTGCAGGATTTTGGGGGTGATTAAAAAGCATTTAATGGCAATGATAAATCCCCATCAAGTGATTTCCATCCTCTCATGCCTGAAAAGAGGTTTAGGACAGAGCTAAAAACTTCATTAAGGTTCTGACTTCCATATTTTACAGCATTAGGAATAGAGGGAAGGAATGTCTGAGGGGGGAAAAGAAAATTCTGGGCAGCAGCCTTGGAACTGGGGGTGGGGGCTGAGACCTGCCTGGAGGTGGCTCCTGGTTCAAGGGAAGGTGACTGTGCTGCTGGGTCAGGTCAGACTGGAGGATCTCAAATGTCCTTTCCAGCCTGAACCACTCTGGGATTCCACAAAACCCCCTCAGGGTAGAAAACATTTCAGATTCCTGTTTTCCTTTGGTTTGCAGCTGCTTTGGGCGAGCTGGGAGCTGGAGGAGCTCGGCCTGGCTCAGCCTGGGCTCTCCTGCTGCACAATTCCTGAATTCCCAACCCAGCATTGCTGCCTGGGGTTGCCTTGGCAACTTGGCTGGATGGGTTCCCCCCTTTTCCCTTCCCTTTCCTCGGTTCAGGCTTCCCCCTGCATTTCTGGGAGCCAAATGAGAATGTTGGGGTTGGGGGTGAAGGAAGGGACTGACTTAGAGGAGCAGGGGAAGAGCTGGGAGAGCCTGGGCAGCTCCCAGGGACCCCTCTCTACACCTTACAGGGCACAGCTGGAAAATCTGGGAATATCTGACAGATTCCATCCCGTCCTTGCTCTGCCCACCTCACATTGGAGTCGTTTTTCCATCACTTTTCCCTCTGGGTGGAGGGCAGGGAGGGGAGAAGGACAGATGGCAAAAAGCAGCTGGAAAGTTCAGGCTCTGAGCAGAAGCTGTTCCAGCAGCAGAGCCCTGGCACTGCAGAGCAGAGGGAGTGAGAAACCACCGAGCTCCTGGCCTGGTTTAAGGACAGGTGTCTGCCAATACAGGCAGGAGCTTCTCTTGGAAATGGAGAATGGAAACCCCTCCCTCCAAATTATTATTGTAATTGTGAAATGAAGGGGCTTTCAGGCAAAGAGATGGGAATTAGGAATAACAGTTCTTGACTAGGAAAATTAAAATAGCAATGCAGTATTACACAGAACAATCCCAGCCCTGCCAGAGTCAGAATCCAAGCTGACACCCGTCAGTCAGTCAGGGTGTTGGCACAGTCCCATTCAATGGTGGCTGCATCCTCCTGCAGGGGCAGATGTGGTTCAGCTGGAGCAGTGCTCCTGGAGAAGGTGCAGTTTCCTCTGAAGCTCCAGGGATGATGTGGAAGGGTCTGGTTTTCCTCTGGGATCCAGTGGGAAGAAGGTTCCTTGGTGTCCCAAATCTCAGTTTTTATCTGGGTAGGAAAGGCTTGGCTCCTCCCCTGGCTGGAGCATCTCCCATGGGATGATGGAATTTTATCAGTCATGCCCTGGGACTCAGTGGCCATGAACAGGAGATATCTCCTGGAGGGAGGATGGGCTGTGGGAAGATAAAGATGATTGCCCAGCTGGTTTAAAGATGGCCCATGAGCAGATAATGTGTGCCAGGAGATCAGGGGCACTGCCCAGCTGGGGTAACAGATGGGACAGAATTCACATTTCTGGAATACACAGAATTCACATTTCTGCCACATCCTGAATTGCAGCCCAAGACAATCCCAGCAGCAGCTTCCACTGGAGAGGATCCCAAACCCCTGGAAAGATGCCAAGGAGTGAAAGCCAAACAGGGGACGAAAGTTGAGCTTTGTCTTTATTAGATCATGTGAAACTACATCTGTGTAATCTTCATATGATAAATAATGTGATTGTTAAATATAATGATTGTTTGGTAATTGAATAGAATTATCTATAATATTATAGAATATCATGTTTGATTGTAATAAGAATCATGAGAAATGGTGTAATTGTAACAAGAATCATGAGAAAGGATGTTTGGGGGTCCTGATGAAAATTACAAGAATACATGTTTGGATAAGATCAATGTATGCAATAGAACAATATGGGTTTAATAATTAATATATAGTTATATAACAAAAGGGTATAAAAACATCTGCAGACCGTGTCAGAGCCAGGTTTGGGGCTGTGCCTGGTTCCCAGATAACATCCCTGACTGTTCCCAGAGGAGCTGTCCCAGCTCTCCCTGCCCAGGGCTCAGCAGTGCCTCCTGCTCCTCCTTCCCAACCCTCTCTCCCTTTCCCCATTTCACCCCTCCCAGCTCCTTTCCCTCCCCCTCAGCTCCCACATCTCTTTCCATCCTCCCTTCCCAGCCCTCTCTGCTGAAGTCTCTGCCCTCTCTCACAAATGAATTATGGCCCTCCCCAGTTGCATTTTAAAAAGCAGAATTTTGTTATATACGACTCCATATTTTTTATCCTTTTTAATTTGCAACTCAATTTTCTGCCCCCGCTCCATCCCCAAGTAGCTTCTTCTTGGTAAAATATTTCCTGTAGAAGTTGTTTTCATTGTCTGGGCTCTCCCTGCAATATTTCTTATCAATTAGATAATAAATTATGTCTCTGACAGCGTTGCTGAACTGGAGTTCAGGCTCACAGTGACTCCTGAAGAATCCAGCAGAAGTGAATCCATCCTGGCCAGTTCCATCTGTTCCCTCCAGCTGGAGAACCAAGGCATTGATCAGTGCTGGAATTTCTGATTGCATCCCAAGGGACAACCTGGAGAAGAGGCACAGGAGTAGAATCAGGGTCTCAGTAGAGACTTCTTCAGAAAAATCTGAGATTTGCCTCAAGGTTCTTCAGAATCTTTCTCCTAAACGCCCCATTTTCCTTTTGGCAGCCAAGGCAGAGTCTCCTAAGAGGGAATAAAAATCATTTGTGTGGGCAGGTGATGTCAGCACTGCCCCAGTGGGAGCCTGAGCTGCCCAAATTCTTATCTGACTTCTTTCCTTTCCTTTCCTTTCCTTTCCTTTCCTTTCCTTTCCTTTCCTTTCCTTTCCTTTCCTTTCCTTTCCTTTCCTTTCCTTTCCTTTCCTTTCCTTTCCTTTCCTTTCCTTTCCTTTCCTTTCCTTTCCTTTCCTTTCCTTTCCTTTCCTTTCCTTTCCTTTCCTTTCCTTTCCTTTCCTTTCCTTTCCTTTCCTTTCCTTTCCTTTCCTTTCCTTTCCTTTTTTATTAACAAATTAAAGATCTCTGTTTTCCCCCTGGCTCTGCAGGTTGGTGCAGTCTCTGTTTCCCTTTCAATCCTTCCCTCCTTTCTCTCAGGGAGTGTGGAGAAGGAGAAGGAGAGGGAGAACAAGCACACAATTATTTCCTGTCTTCCCTCTCACATCTTCCCAGGTGTGCACATCACCTGGAGCAGGAATTCTTACATGGAATATGGAAAAAGCAGGAGCGGGGGGAAAAGCAGAATAACAAACAACTTTAAAAAAAAAAAAAAAAAAAAGCAAAAAAACAAACAAAAAAACTCCAAAAAACCAAACAAAAATAAAAAAAAAAAAAAAAAAAAAAAAAAGAAACAACAACCCTGGGTAACCCCTTGGACAGAGCCACAAAGGGCTTTGCACTGGCAGAGCTCTCAGCATATTTTGGGCTCTCCAAATATCTCCAATATTTTGAGATATTTTGGGCTCTCAGAATATTTCCAATATCTCAGGATATTCTGAGCCCTCAGGATCTCTGGATCAGGGATCCACAACCCCGGAGCTCATCATGTACCCCCTGAATTGGCCCCAAACCACTTCAGAGCACAAGAATCTCTTTGACACTCCCAAGAGCTGATGGCTGCAGGGATGGAGCTTTCCTTGCACATCATCTCCAGCACTGCCAGCTCCCTGGGAATGCAGGAAACTGCAAAAACAAGCAAATATTTGATTTTTAAATCATTCATTTGTGGTTTCTTTGCAGGCTCTTCTTCTGAAAGCCATTAAAGGAAGCCTAAGGGATTGTCATTTTTTGGGGAAAAGAAATACCTCCATAATCTGGGATTTCTGTCACTCACCAAGAAAACTGACATGGAGCTGAACCACAACAGAAATTTGGATAAACAGCTCAAGCTAAGGAAGTGACTGGCATGGCAATAATGAGAATTATAGAATTAGAGTTACAGAATTAGAATTACAGAATTAGAATTACAGAATTAGAATTACAGAATTAGAATTATAGAATTATAATTATAGAATCACAGAATATCCTGAGCTGGAAGGGACCCCCAGGACCATCAGTGCCTGACCCAGCCCAGGAGAAAAAGGGATAATAAAGCCTGGATCCATCAGCCTGGCAAGGCAATTACAGCTTCTGTGTCTCCCTCTAAAAAGCAGCAAAGAGCTCCCTCCAAGAGGAACCATCCCCCTGTTTAAATGGAAGGGCTTCAGAGACTGCAGTGACAAGAAAAATATGAGAAGAATTTTTATAAAGGCTCAGGAACAAAGCAATAAAAGGATCATTTGCTTAATTCCATCATTACCAGCAGCAGGTGTCCATGGATGGAATCAGAATATCAATTTGGGAGGCTCTTTTCCCGTTGAAAATGGGGGGAAAGACAATAATGAGAGCACCTTGTGTGTGCTGAGTGGTCTGGGCACCTCCGTGGGTTTGTGTGCAGCTGGAGGAGCCAGCCCTGCTCTCCCATGGATCTGGGATTTGGGATTTGGGATTTGGGCACCTCCATGGGTTTGTGCAGCTGGAGGAGCCAGCCCTGCTCTCCCATGGATTTGGGATTTGGGATTTGGGATTTGGGCACCTCCGTGGGTTTGTGCAGGTGGAGGAGCCAGCCCTGCTCTCCCATGGATTTGGGATTTGGGATTTGAGCACCTCCATGGGTTTGTGTGCAGCTGGAGGAGCCAGCCCTGCTCTCCCACGGATTTGGGATTTGGGATTTGGGCACCTCCATGGGTTTGTGTGCAGCTGGAGGAGCCAGCCCTGCTCTCCCATGGATTTGGGATTTGGGATTTGGGCACCTCCGTGGGTTTGTGCAGCTGGAGGAGCCAGCCCTGCTCTCCCATGGATTTGGGATTTGGGATTTGGGATTTGGGCACCTCCGTGGGTTTGTGTGCAGCTGGAGGAGCCAGCCCTGCTCTCCCATGGATTTGGGATTTGGGATTTGGGATTTGGGATTTGGGCACCTCTGCACACCTGTGCTGACACCCCTTCCCCATCAAGTGCTGCTGAGCCAGACTGGAACATTTCCACACAGCTCCCAGCCAAAGAAAGCCAGTTGTGTGGGAAAGAGAAGAACAAAGTTATGTGGCAAAACTCAGCGAGCCTAGGAAAGAAAAAAAAAAACCAAAAAAACAACAAAACAGCAGAGCCTTCCATGAAGAATTGTGATGAACCCACGAGGGTGTGAGCCTGGGAGTGAGGGCACTGCTCTGGGGTGCCATTATCTGCCTCCTGTTTTATAAAAATGCTCATCTTGGGGATCTCCCAGCAGCTGTGGGAGGTGGGAGTGGGAGGTGAGAGCACAGAGAGTGGCAGGATCCGAGCTCGTGTCCTTTGGGGACAAAGCTGAAAGATCCACAGCGCTGGGGGAGCTTGCTGGGATTATCTTTGTGGCTCTGGCACATTCCAGCGTCATGGCAAAGAAAAAGATAATATATTATATGCTTGGTCTAAGTTTGGACTGATGGAAAACAGAATCAAAACTCTCTGTTTCCTTTTCCAGACCCTTTTCTTCTCAAGTTTGGTTTCTTTCCCACCCCATCCACTGCTATTTCCTGTGTTATCTTTGGTTTTGTCTCTTTATTCTCTGCACTGTTCCCACTCAGGGAATCACTCACTGACAGGACTGGAGCTGGAGCATCCAACCTTCCCTCAGCTCCCTCATGGCTCTGCTGGCTCCCAGTTCCAGGCTCACAATCATTTCCTGGCCTGGGAGCTGCAGCTGGGCCAGCACAGGAGGGACCTGGAGCTGGGAAAATCCAGAGACACCAAATGGGGAATCCAGAAACACCCAATGGTGAATCCAGAAACATCAAATGGGGAATCCAGAGACACCAAATGGTGAATCCAGAAACACCAAATGGGGAATCCAGAAACATCAAATGGGGAATCCAGAGACACCAAATGGTGAATCCAGAAACACCAAATGGGGAATCCAGAGACACCAAATGGTGAATCGAGAAACTCCAAATGGTGAATCCAGAAACACCAAATGGTGAATCCAGAAACACCAAATGGTGAATCCAGACACCAAATAATGATTCCAGAGGCACCAAATGCTCAGGGGTGGAGCAGCTCTGCTGGGAGAGCTGGGACTGCTCAGCTGCAGAACACATCTGGGAACAGCTGGAAGAAGGGAAGGAAGCCACACTGCTCTTCATCACAACTCCCAACCTGCTATTTGTATTTTTTTTACATTAAAGATATGTGGAAACAAATTCTGTGGGGTCACTGTGGGTCAGAGCCATAATCTAACAGCCATAATTTAATGAGGTCTAATGAGAAATCAGAGGGAGCTGGGGCACAGCTGGGAGGGAAAGGTGAAATCCTGGAGCTGCTCTTACAAGAATGTTTCAAACCCCCAAAACTCTTTGAGCAGCTCCTCTGCTCACTCCTGGAAATGCTGTTAAATTACTGGATTCACTCTGAAAAAAAAAAAAAAAATCCAAGAGGTGAATTCATGAACTTGCAACAAGCTTAATTGGTGAAATACTAATTATCTTCCAGCTCCTCAGCCTGGATCTGAGACACTGGAGCAATTCCACTAATTAGGGCATGGATTGATAAGGAGAAAAGAGCATTTCAACGGAAAAAAAAAAAAAAGGTGCTGGAAGAGAACATTTTAAATTCAATCATTATTTTATTAGATGAGAAAATAAACACTAAAAATGCCACGCTTGGCTCTGCTCCCTGGAGCACAGAATCCCAGGATTACTGAGGCTGGAAAAACCCTCCCAGAGCACCCAGTGCCACCTCCAGGGACTCCTGGGACACTCAGGAATTCTCACCTGGGAAAGGGCCCAGAACAGCTGAAAACTCGCCTGGGCACAGGTTTTATCCCATTGAAAACTTCCCTTTATCAACCACATGGGAAAAGGAATCTCCAGGCCAGGTTGGACAGGGCTTGGAGACCCTGGGAAGTGTCCCTGTCCCTGCAGGGGCTGCAAGACCCTCCAACCCAAACCACTCCCTGATCAGGGCAGGAGAGGCCAGAATTCCCAAGCTTCTGCTTTAAAGCCCAGCAATTTCTATTTTCTATTTTCTATTTTCTATTTTATATTTTATATTTCGCATTTCATATTCTATATTCTATATTCTGTATTTTATTTGATATTTTGATATTTTGATATTTTGCATTTTACATTATATATTATATTATATTATATTATATTATATTATATTATATTATATTATATTATATTATATTATATTATATTATATTATATTATATTATATTATATTATATTATATTATATTATATTATATTATATTATATATTATAGACATATATTATATATTATATATTATATATTATATATTATATATTATATATTATATATTGTATATATTATATTTTATATTTGACTTTTATATTTTATATTCCACATTTATTTTATATCTCATATTTGACTTTTATATTTTACATTCTCTCCAGGTATTGGCGATAGGGCTGTGGAGATCTCCCTCCACCTCTTGCAGAAAAGGAAACTGCCAGGGAATATCCTGGAATTTCACTCTGAGGTGAGCCAGAATCCTCTGGGATCTTAAAAAGAAAAGGATTTTCTCCCAGATTGGGCAAAACCAGCACTCTCTGTTTCCTCCCCTCTGCTCCTCCCGTTTATTCCCGGTGTTTTCCCTCCCCAGGAATTGTGTATCCCCTGCAGCCCCTCTCAGCCAAATCTCAATTAACTCACCCAGGAGCAGACTGGGCTGGGTTTTCACAACCTTGGTGTCTCCACCCGCAGGACGAGCCCATCGAAGCTGATTTAAGGAGCTTTTTTTCTCCTCTTTACAGGGAGACAAAAGCAAATCCCATCAATCCTCCACTATCTCCACTGCCGGTATTTGGAGCTCAGAGCAGTTTGAATTCTGGCACCTCCCTGAGCGCTGCTGCCTCACCCAGCCAGCCCCACCTGCACCCGGAGCTTTGTTTTTGGGGGGTTGTTTCAGGTCAGGGGTCAGTATTTTGTAAAATTAAAAATTCTACAAAATGCTTTTACTGGTGTTTACTATATTATTATTTTTTTTTTTTTTAATTGACCTTTTAACCCAAATTCTTTTACTTTTCCCTACTAAACCCATGGTAGAGCAACCAATGATTTCAGCAGCAGATTTTATATCTTTGTGGTATTACACAGAAAATTCCTGAAGGACCAAGGGACAACATCCCCCTGAGGGAATGACCCACACATCCCCCAGATACTGGATTTAAACACTTAATAATTTAAATAATCCTGTCCTATCCTATCCTATCCTATCCTATCCTATCCTATCCTATCCTATCCTATCCTATCCTATCCTATCCTATCCTATCCCATCCCATCCCATTATCCCATCCCATCCCATCCCATCCCTTATCCCATCCCATCCCATTATCCCATCCCATCCCATTATCCCATCCCATTATCCCATCCCATCCATTATCCCATCCCATTATCCCATCCCATTATCCCATCCCATTATCCCATTATCCCATTATCCCATCCCATCCCCAGGCTGTGCCACTCTGGTTGATGATGTTTCCCAGATCAGTTGGGATAATTGGGGGATAACTGGGGGATAACTGGGGGATAACTGGGGGATAATTGGGGGATAACTGGGGGATAACTGGGGTATAATTGGGGGATAATTAGGGGATAACTGGGGGATAATTGGGAATAACTGGGGGATAACTGGGGGATAACTGGGGGATAATTGGGGGAATAACTGGGGATGGGGGATAACTGGGGGATAACTGGGGGATAACTGGGGGATAATTGGGGGATAATTGGGGGATAACTGGGGGATAACTGGGGGATAATTGGGGGATAATTGGGGGATAACTGGGGGATAACTGGGGGATAATTGGGGGATAACTGGGGGATAACTGGGGGATAATTGGGGGATAATTGGGGATAATTGGGGGAATACTGGGGGATAATTGGGGGATAACTGGGGGATAACTGGGGGATAACTGGGGGATAATTGGGGGATAATTGGGGATAATTGGGGGATAACTGGGGGATAATTGGGGGATAACTGGGGGATAATGGGGATAACTGGGGATAATTGGGGGATAATTGGGGATAACTGGGGGATAACTGGGGGATAATTGGGGGATAATTGGGGGATAACTGGGGGATAATTGGGGGATAACTGGGGATAACTGGGGGATAACTTGGGGATAATGGGGATAACTGGGGGATAATTGGGGATAACTGGGGGATAACTGGGGATAACTGGGGATAATCGGGTGATAACTGGGGGATAATTGGGGGATAACTGGGGGATAACTGGGGGATAACTGGGGGATAACTGGGGGATAATCGGGTGATAACTGGGGGATAATTGGGGGATAACTGGGGGATAACTGGGGATAACTGGGGGATAATGGGTGATAACTGGGGGATAACTGGGGGATAATTGGGGGATAATTGGGGGATAACTGGGGGATAACTGGGGGATAATTGGGGGATAATTGGGGGATAACTGGGGGATAACTGGGGCTGTGGCTGGGGGGCCCCTCAGGTCTCCCCTCACCCCGAGGTGTCCCCTGGAGTCAGAGCTGGTGAAAGTGAATCAAGCTGAACTGTCAGAGTTTGGTAACACCACAGACAGGGGCTGAGTTCAATATCCCACTGATTACCTTCTTTCCAACAGGAAACCTCTCTGGTAGTGAGATCAGGGATGGTTTCCAGTTATCCTTGGCCAGTTATTTGTGTTTATCCCAGTTTTGCTCTCTCCCCGGAATGAGATCAGCTCTAAAGTTGAGCAGGGCCCTGAAGTTAATCTGATTCCACACAGGCACAGCTTTGCCTGGGGTGTTTGCTGCTTCCCTGCCCTCCCCATTCCCCCTTTTCCAGGAGGGTGGAATCTCCACTTCCCACAACACCCGAGCTGCACAGCCCCCGGCAGCCCTGGCACCGGGGGGTTTGTGATAAACGAATAAAATCAGAAATAGAATCAAAGCCAGCCAGGCTGGGCTTTGCCAGGCAGCAAACAGCTGCAGGTGTCACTTCCAGCCTTGTCACTGCCACAAACGGGGCTGGCACGGGAAAGCACCACGGGAATGTCCCAGCAGCAAGGGGATTTCACAGGTGGGAGTCTGAGAAACAGAGTTCCTCAGAGAGAAAAACGAGGTTCAGGGAGAGCTGAAAAACACAGCCCTAGATATCAGTGTAGAAAACAATTTACTATAGGAAAATTAAAAGTGAATGTTGGTATTTGAATAAGTGCCCACTAATACTGGAGTTATAACAAACTGTTAAATACAGGTTGTATCTATTCAAATCAAATATAAAATGTTTTGTACCTTCATTATCTGAAGAATTTCAGAAGGGCTGAGGGCAGGAATACACTGAATTATCTCCTGGGGGCTGGCCAGGGTTTAATGGAGCAACACAGAAGAGAAACTCCAGGCCAATTAACATTTCTCACCTGTCAAACAAATCTGGCAGCAAAAATCACGGAATCCATTGGGATTGTTCATCCTGGAGAGGAGGAGCCTTGGGGTGACCTCACTGAGCTCACAGGGCATGGAGGAGCTGGAAGGAAACCTGGAGAGAGACAGTTCCCAGGGGATGGAGGGACAGACACAGGGATGGAGGGACAGACACGACACAGGGAATGGCTGGGGGCAGGGATGGATAGGATTTTGGGAATGAGGAATTGTTCCTGGGAGCTGGGATGGAATTCCCAGGTTTGCTGTGGATCCCTGGCAGTGCCCAAGGCCAGGCTGGACACTGGGACAGTGGGAGGTGTCCCTGCCATTGGGGTGGCACTGGGGGGATTTGGGGTCCTTTCCAACCCAAACCACTCTGGGATTCTGGGATAAACCCTGTTTTTTACAGGCAGGCATCTGGAACTGCATTTACCTTGTGCTCTTCATGCTAAAGGACAATTATCCAGCTTTACCTCTCCCTCAGGAATTTCCCCAGTTTCTTTCTCCTCCAACTTTTTTTTTTTTTTTTTTCTGAACGAACCAGGATGAAGCAGCAGCGAGTCCATAAAGAGAGAAAGGGATTTAAATAAAGTGATGGACGAGCAGGGAGTGCAAGGAGGGAGTTTGGGGATGGAGAAGAGCCTGGCTGAGCCTCTCCTGAGTCCAGGAGGGTTTTCCATCACCTCCTAAGTGCCCCATGCCAAAGGTTATTTCACTCCTTGCAACCTCTAATAAAGATTTACTTGAAGCTGTAAAGCAGAAAAATGTTAGCCCGTGATTATGATTCCCTTTACACTGAGCCTGGCAGGAGCCTGTAAATCCAACATTTACATGGGAAAAAACTGCTGAAAATGGGAACAATAAAATCCCAAACACCTCCATAATCAGGGCAGCTCCACACCAGGAACCCCAGGGGAGCTTTAAGGAGAAAGGGTGAATCCTTAAATTTGCAAGGAGGAAGTGTCAGGATTATCCTGCTCTTCCTAAGGACATTTTAAACTGCAGGCAGGGATTTAGGCTGAGCTTTAGGATCAGTTTCAAGGTTAAAAAGTCTCACTGTTCTTTGTTCAGCTGAGGACAGCAGAAATCCTGAAGAGTTTCCTCATCCAGCCAAGCCAGGGAATTCTCCACCACTCTTCCCACAAAGTAAATTATTCCAGCCCATGTTCAGTGGGTTAACACAGCTCTGGAATTTCCACAGGCTGAGGGACACAGAAACAAACCTGGAAAGAAATGAAGTCATTCTCTGACTTTGTGCAGAGGGTGATGGTCCCAAGGAGGGGCTGGATTCAGGGACTTCTCCCATTGTGCCCATTGAACCCCATGAGAAAATCCCAAACCCTCCCCTCAGTGCCACTGGGATTGAGCTGCCCCTGCACAGAGCAGGAATTTGACTGGGAAGAGTTTCCCAGGGTCCTCTCCTGGCTTTGTGCTGTCCTTTGTCCTGGTTTTCCTGAGCTAAGGGGAAGAGCTGAGCTGGGATGGGCTCTGTGATCCCAGCAGGACCCAACACTGGGATCACCAAATCCTGGGATGGTTTGGGTTGGAAAGAGGTCAAACCTCATCCAGTGGCACCAGGACAGGGACAGCTCCCCCTGCCCCAGCCTCTCCCAGCCCCTCCAGTATAAACAAATGAAATAAATTTCCATGAAACATTATGGAATGGGAAGGGAGAAGGGCCAGGCTGTGACCAGGGATACCCAGGCAATCCCCAGTGGGATCTTTGCTCTCCCAAAGAAGAGACATTTCCACCCCAGCCTGCAGTCCTGCCCTTTGCACTGCTCTGCCATGAATCTTGGATGAGCACTTCATCAGGATGTCAGGGAGCTTTCTGCAGGCAGAGTGAAATATTCCAGGCTTGCTTTTATGGAGTGCTGCAGAAATGGGAGAATTCAGCCCACGGTTTGAAGTTCAGAAACTGCATTTTTAATGGGGCTTTCCTTCGGTGAGTGAAGTTTACTCTCATGCTTTTCTTAGATTTTATTTTCAATTCTGAGCTGTTTTAATGCCTGGTTTGGAACACAATAAGATGATAAATATAAGTCATTTTTTTCCTCCTGCATCATGCTGTCAGGAGGATGCTCTTATTACTGGCCTATTCCTGGAATTATGGGCACTTTTAAAAATGCTTCATTCAAACCTTTATGAATATTTTCATGGAAATCTCTGCAGGTCTCTTGAAAAGTTTCAGCTCTGTTTTAGTGCATTAAATATGGAGAGAGCATTTTCAAGGTTTGGTAATTTTTTTAAGGAAACTTCTATTCAATTTGGGATCTAATATTCCAGACCATAAAAAAAAAAAAAAAATAATAAAAAAAAAAGAATGGAATGGAATGGAATGAGAATAGAATAGAATAGAATAGAATAGAATAGAATAGAATAGAATAGAATAGAATAGAATAGAATAGAATAGAATAGAATAGAATAGAATAGAATAGAATAGAATAGAATAGAATAGAATAGAATAGAATAGAATAGAATAGAATAATGGCAGGGGTGGCACTGATGGGATTTGTGGTCCCTCCTACCCAAACCCATCCATGATTCTGTGGTTCTGAGACAGAATTCCCAGATTTCTGTCCAGCAGAAGGAAGGGAAGCACCTCTGACATTCCCCTGACTCTGCACAAACCCCAGTAACCTTCAGAGCTGGGAAAGGACAAAGTGGAAATTCTGCTGGAATGTCAATTCAATCTCTTTTTTTCCACAGTGGAATCTGCATCATTTGCTCTCTGCTCCAGCCTTTTCCTGGTTTCTGCATTAAAGGAACATTTTCCCTCTAATAAAGCCCAGTGTAGGCTCAGTGCCTGTGAATTCTATGGAATTAGGCTGAATTTTTTTCCTCCCCTAATAAGCAGGAGGAGCAGCCCAGTTTTTTATGACACACTCAAGTTTGGATTTTAAATTTTAAACAACTGAACACTGAATTAAGTTTTGCATTTAGCTGAGCTCCAAATCCCATAACCAGTGGTATTAAGTCTACAGAGCTTTGATGATATTGCTCTAAAGAACCCAAAGACAATTATTGGCAAAAAGTCATTTTAGCTTTAGTGTTCCCTGGTTACTCAGGGCTGGGTTGGGAAGGAGATTGGGATGTTTTTATTATCTTTTTATTATTATTTTATTATTTTTCTCTTACCTTGGTGGGGAATTGCCTGGAATTCTCTGCAGCCACACATGCTGGGAGATGAAGTTTGAGCAGGGAGAGGCTCCACCATCATCTGCTGCTGCTGCCACTCCTGCAGAAAGGATTGCTCCTCATGAAAACCATTTGAATTAGAGGGGGAAATCACTGCTCCCACCCCTGGAGCACCTCAGAATTCCAGAAACTCAGAGTTTGTCATTTCCAACATTTCCCAAGTGCTGGGAGGTCACTCTGGAATAACAGAGAACTCCATGCCCACCTCCACAGCCCTGACATCCCCAAGGCTTGTTCTGCAAATTCTGCACACAATGAATTACAGGCTGCAAACTCCAGAACTAATCTTCATGTACAACAATGCTGGAGTGGGGGAAATATTCCCATAAAACAGGAGAAACAATTCTGCTCATCCAGGAGCATCACTCTGGAGGAGGATTACCATAAATTACAACAAAGAAATTATAACAAATCCCAAATCCAGCTGCACAAACAGAGCTCGTGGTGCCCAGGCAGGGGAATTTTGGGAAGGTTTTAAGATGGAAGGGGAAGGATTTGGATGGGATTTGGGGCAGGAATTGTTCCCTGGGAGCTGGGATGGAATTCCCAGGTTTGCTGTGGCTGCCCCTGGATCCCTGGCAGTTCCATAAAATCTGTGTGCCTGTGGATCTCAGCATGATCTGGGTTTAACACCCAGTCTGGAGACTCAGTCATGCTCATGTGTGAGTTTTTTATTCATCTTCCATTCTTACTAAAACTGAAAACATGGCACAAACCTTGTCCACTCTTATAGCCCAGGAAATATTCTCAAAGCATCCCCTTGCAGTCCCTTCTCTCAGTGTTTAGGGGAATTTGAGGCAGCAGGGGAAAGCACATTTTTATCAACCATGGCCAAGCTCTTCTCCCCTGCACACCAGGGGTGTCTCAGTCTCCAGAGGAGTTTGGAACAGGGTAAAAATAAAGTTTTCCTGGAGGGTATTGAAGTGACCAAGCAGAAAGCAAAGCCCACAGACATCACACCAAGAGTTCTTGGAGCCACTTCCAGGTGGGGCTGGGCTGGGAGAGCAGCCAGGGCTGGAGGGATGGAGGTGGATCTGCCCCTGAACCAAAGGAAGCAGCAAAATTCCCCCAAAAGGACCAAACTGGTTCCCCCAAAGGATCAAACCAGTTCTTCCCTGGAGATCAGTGCCCTGGAGCAGGAGGGGGGTCAGCACAACATCTCAGTGAGAGCAATGAGGGATTTGTCTTTACAAACAGCTGTGGGGCTGCTGGTGGATCAAACCAGCACTGAGAGAGAACAGAAACAATGGGAGGGATCCCACTGATTGATGAATGGAAACAGAGATTTGCCTTTACACACAAACTGCAGGTTTGCTGAGAAATGAAATTGGGTATTGGAAGATGAAAGAAGCAATGGGGAAAACCATGAATTCTGTAAGAATTAAAAATTAAAGGGAGGGTTGTGCATTAGAGGGAATCTCAGGTGTCAGGGTTTGGGCAGTCTGAGCCTCTCAGGTACCTCAGCAATGGGGACAGAGAGAGGGAAACTGGGATAAAAGGAGGTGAGTCCTCCAAAAACCTGAGAGACCCCAGGGGATGCCCCATGGCCTCTCCTTTATTGGAATAAAGCACAAGGACTCCTCTGCCTCCTTTTGGACACAACCCTCTGCTGTTTGTGGGTTCATTTTCCTGCCATGGGATGTGGGGAGGGAGCTGGGGTGTCTCCCCAGTGAATTCCCCCTGGGCTCTCACCTGCCCCACTCAGAGGTGAATTAATCCCTGCAGCAGGGGCAGGGCTCAGCAGCCCTGAGCTGCAGTCACACCTTTGTCACTCAGCAGAGAGATTCTGTCCCTTTGAAAAGCCTTTCCCTGCTCTGGGCTGTCTGAGGGCAGCTCTGGGTGTCTGCCCAAGGCAGAGGAACTGATGTTTCACATTTGTTGGACTGTCAGGGCAGCAGTCACTCACTGCCTGCAGACACAGACCTGCCCAAAGCTGTGATCACTGATAAATGATTCGTGTCAATCACAGAAATTCTGGGGTTTGTATAAACCAGAGTACTTAAAGTAAGAAAAGAACATGGACCTAGATAAAGGGAAATACATGATTAAACCCACTCTGTTTAAACCCCCCTGTTATGAATATTGTTTATACCAGTTTGTAAAAGAAAAAAAGGGTTTTCCACAGTCTGAAAGGATGTTTTGCAGAATCAGATTTCCTGCCTTTGTGTGATCAATCCCAAACTCTCTAAGATCAGAATTCCCATTTCTTCTGTTTTTATCCACCAAGACCAGATGGTTCCATGACCAATTGTCCCAAGAGCTGCCCCAGGAAGTTTGGAAGTTTCTTTGAGCACCACTGCTGACCTTGCAGAATTACTGCAACAAAACAATAACAATTATTGATTACTGCAAGGAAAACCAGACTATAAAAAGGGAGCTGCAAACCAGGTTGGGTGGAGCATGGACTGGGTGGTGAACCCTCACATTTTCCCCTCTGTCTATATGAAATAAAGCAATCTAAATTGTGCTGAATACCGAGATTTTGTTTCTCATTTATAATAAAAAATAGTAGATAATAAAAATAAAATAATAAAAATAAATAAAATAAAAATAAAAATAAATAAAAATAAAAAATAAATAAAAATAAAAATAAATTAAAAAAGAAAAAAATAAATAAAATAAAAAATAAAATTAAAAATAAAAAGAAATAAAAATAAAAAAGAAATAAAAAGAAATAAACTAAAAATAAATAAAATTAAAAATAAAAAGAAATAAAAATAAAAAAGAAATAAAAATAAATAAAATAAATTTAAAAAAAAAAAAATCTTAAATTCCATCCCATCCCACCCCTGCCATGGCAGGGACACCTCCCACTGTCCCAGTGTCCATCCCCAGTGTCCCCAGGCACTCTGGAGCTGGAGGCAGAGCTGTCCAGGGCAGCTCGGGGATGGAATTCCAGCTCCAGCCAGGGCTGGAAGGGCTCAGCTCAGCCAGAGAGCCCCAGAGCATCAGGGGGAGCAGGGCAGTTCCACAGGCTGAGCAAAGCTGGATTATGGCACAGGGATGTGGCAGCTGCTCCTCAGCTGCTGCTGAGAAAACAGTGAAGGGCTCCGTGGGGTTCTCCTCTTTGTTTGTTTTATTTTGTGTGTGTTTGTGCTTCTGAGCGTTTTGAGCTCCCAGCAAAACAGGCTGACCACAGAGAAAAATGCAGAATGGTCCAGAAGCTGGAGGAGGGGAGGTTAGATGGATTTGGGCAGGAATTGTTCCCTGGAGCTGGGATGGAATTCCCAGGTTTGCTGTGGCTGCCCCTGGATCCCTGGCAGTGCCCAAGGCCAGGCTGGACACTGGGACAGTGGGAGGTGTCCCTGCCATGGCAGGGGTGGCACTGGGGGGGTTTGGGGTCCATTTAACCCAAACCATTTGGGATTTTATGAAAATCTGCTTGGAATTTAAGATTCCAACCCAACCCACTCCAGGACTCCAGGGTTCTGTTCCCAGCAGATTTTGGCCAAGCCAACCCCACCAGGATGGGGATCCCAGCCCAGTTTGCCCAGTTTGGGCACAGAACCCTCTCAAACCCAAGGCCACCCTATAAATTAAACAACTCTGAAATATTAGAGCCACAAACTGAAGTTCTTTGCTGGGTTTCACCCCCTTTGCAGCAGCACTTCTGTTCCAGCTGCTTTTCTGGTTTGTTTGGTGTTTTCTTTCAAAACTTTCTGATTTTAGGGCAGAAGGAAGGAGCTCCTGGTGCCTGTGAGCCTCAGTTGCTGTGACTCAGGTGCTCTGGGGGAGAGCCAAGGCCCTGCTGCAAATGGAATTCATCCCAAACTGCTCCTGGAGAGATGGAAAGCACAGACTGAAATCTGCACATCTTCATCACATTTAAAGCTTTAGCATTTTAAACTTGGGTGTGAGTAACCCACAAAACTCACCCTGTGGTTTTTGTGTCAGAATCCATCTCAGGAACAATCAGGCACTTCGAGTTTTGCAGGGATGACACCAGAAGTTGACAGGAATTTTGTGGGAATGGGAATAAAGGATGGATGCACTCAAATTTTTCAATACTGAAAATAAAAAATAAAATAAAATAAAATAAAATAAAATAAAATAAAATAAAATAAAATAAAATAAAATATAAAGTAAAATATAAAATAAAATAATATAAAATATAAAAAATAAAATAAAATAAAATAAAATAAAATAAAATAAAATAAAATAAAATAAAATAAAATAAAATGATATAAAATATAAAAAATAAAATAAAATATAAAATAAAATAAAAATAAATAATAAAAAATAATTTAGAAAAAAACTAAAAAAAAAAAGAAAAAATAAATTAAAATAAAAAAAGAGGGGAAAAGTGAACCTGGAAGGATTATTTGATTTTTTTCTTCTATCCCACATTATTCCCACAGTGCTGGGCTCTCCTGGCTGGGCAGCCCTGGCACATTCCCTGTTCCAGTGTGGGCTGTGGGGCTGGTCCTTCCCAGCAGGGAAATCTCTTGGAGCACTGAGGGCAGCAAAGCAGCAGGAAAAAGAAGAAAGAGAGGAAAATTGGAGTGGATTTTTCACAGAAAAGGAAAAAGGAGAAACCACAGTTCATGTTTGGCAGGGCCATAAATCCATTTCTGTGGGGTTTGGGGTGGAAGGTGCCAGGAGAGGAGGAGGGGGATGGTTTAAAGTGGCAGAAAGGAGATTTGGATTTTTGGAATTGTTCCTGGGAAGGTGGGGACGGGCTGGAACCCCCAGATTTGCTGTGGATCCCTGGAATGTTCAGTTCCAGTTCCAGGTTGGGGCAGTGCAAGGTCCCTCCCCACCCACCAACCATCCCATGGAATTCCACGAGAATCTTTGCAGGGAAAACTCCCCAAGGCAAAGTGGCTCCTGCTGGAGGCCGGGACCAAAGCCAGCCCTGCCCAAATTCGGGGATGTTTTCCCTGGAAACTTCCAGCAGGGCACGCTGGAGGCCAGGCAGCAGCAGGGAAAACTTCCCCTTGAACCCCAGATCTGGAGGGAACCCTTTGTGACCTGCACCCTGCAGCTCCTTTGAAGCTTCAGGCTGGGCTCAAGTGAGTCTGGATCTGTGATTCCTCACAGCATTCCCACCCTGCAGCTCTCTGTTGCTTTGTTTGCCTGGAACAGAGGAAAAAAAAACAGAGAGTGAAGAGAAATCGCTCTGTAAATCAATGCCTGGAGAGCCCTCAGCTGAGAAATGATTTTATTTATTAAAGATGTGAAAATCCCTCTTTCCATTTCACACCTAAATCTTCACTTAAGCAAGATAACTCCAGTCCTGGCTGAGGAACAAGCAGGGAGGGGAGAAACGTTCAGGAGCAGCAGAAATGGTGAGGGTTGAGCTCATCAGGATTTTATAACTCACAGAAAAGAGACAGCAGAGTTCACAACACCCAGAAAAATCTGAAATATGGCCCTAAAATCTGCTCCATCACAACAAGAGCTTTTCCAGCTGTCTGACAGCTTTAAAGACGCTCCACCAGGAGGAATAACAGGAATATTTGTCTCTGAGGTCAGTGGTTATTTCATCCCCAGTTGAGGTTTTCTGGCTCATTCAGGGATCAAGGGCTTGTGACAGGTTCAGGGTGATGAAGGATTTGGGCAGTGCTGGCCCACAGCACATCCAACCTGCTCAGGAACTGCCCTCCCTGAGCCCTTTCTTATTTACATTGATAAAAATAAACATTTTTCTGGTCGTATTTTGTAGTGGAGCAGCATCATTTTAATATTAACCAATTCTCCTCCTAGAGAAAATAAAGTTCTACTGTGATTTCCCAGTGATTTGGGAAGGGAAAATTCCTCTTTTAACATCATTTACTTGATTTAATTTTTTTTTTTTAAATTTGAGCTGGAAAATTCCCATTTAGCTCAAACCAAAGAGTGCTGATTTTAGATTACAGGGTTTTTAAGCAGCAGCAATTTTGGGAATCAGGAAGGAGCTGCACTGGAAACAGGGCTGGGTTCAAGTCTTGCTTCTCTGTTTTCCCCATCCTTAGGATTGGGATCTTGGGCAGGAATTCCTGCCCTGCTGAGAGCTGCCAGTGCAGCCCAGAGTGGGACAGAGAGATAAAGGGGAGAGAAAGAGAAATGGGATAAAGGGTGGTGGGGTAAGAGAAGAGGGAGAGAGGAGGAGCAGGAGGGAGGTGGGAGAGGGGTGAGAAGAGAGTGAAGAGGGAGAGGGCAAAGGGGTGAGAGAGAGGGAGAGAGGGAGAGAGAAAAAGAAGGAGGTAAGAGGGAGGGTAAGAGCAAGAGAGGAAAAGAGAGAGAGAGAGAGAAAAAGAAGAGAGCAATTTCCCGTTTGCAATACAATAAATCTTCTTCCACGGTGAATATTCTAATTTCCAAGAACCAATCTAACACAAGATACAAATTCTATAGCATTTACACACAGCCTATAGGAATCCTTACATTAGCACAGTGTGTTCCATTTTAAACTCTAAAAACTGCTCTTTGTGCCCTTTGGAGTTGCTCTCTGGCCGAGGGCATTGTTCTATCAAGAGGGGATTAATTACCTTCAGGGCCATCCCATTGTTTCATGGCAATTCAGTAACTGAGGCTTGGCATCTCAAACGTGGCTTTCATTCCAATCTCGTTCATGGTTTCTACATTCCCAGAATCTGAGCATTCATATTTGCAAGATTTTCCTGTTTCATCTTCCCCAACACCTGGACCCCTGGAATATCCCAGGACATTGATGCTTGGAGAAAACTTGGAAGTGGCCAGGGTTGGAAAAAGATGAATTTCAGGTCCCTTCCCACCCAAAACCATTTGGGATCCTGGGATTTTTCCAATCTCAGAGCAGGTTTTTCCCCATTAATTCCTCCTGCTGGGGCCTCTGGGGCATTCCAGGGAAAAGGGGGGTCAGGAAGAGTTTTGTTCCTGCAGGGAGAGTGAACAAACAACCTGCACCCCACCTGTCCCTCAGGAGCACTGCCTGAGAATCCCCCAAAACCAGCAGCAATCCTGGTTAAAAGCAGGAGGATTTCTGTGCTGGGCTGGGCTGGGCTCCCAAGGAGCCCCAGGAGATGAATCCTCCCCATCCTGTGGCTGCTTTAACTGGGATTAAAGGGCAGCTCCTCATCTCAGGGATCCCCTCTGCTCTCACTGAGGACATTAAAAAAGTGAAATTACTGACTCCTCTTGTTGTTGGGACCTCTGAGCAGGGGGAGAAGCACAGGAGGCACCACTGCACCCAAAAAATCAGAATATAACATCACAGTGCAAGCACAGCACTATCACAAACAAGTTGTAACAATTGAATTCATTATTGAAAGCTGAATTTCCCCTATTTCCAGCAAGTTCTTGTGCCTTTGGGATGGATTGTGCAGCTCTGTCCCCTCCAGCAATAAAACCTTAATAGACTGAAACTTTTCAATTGCGTGGCTGGCAATGGGATGCAGTTTCATTTTATAAGGGGCCATCAATAATACATAAAAAAATATTGTAAACCAGAATGTGATTATTTTAATTCCTCAGAGCAGGCCTGGAGAAGCAGGGGGTGAAGTGCAACACTCAGCAGGGGCCAAATGCAATTTTTTTCTTCCTGCTAAATTCCACTGGAGCTGGTCAGACCCTGCTGCTCCAAAAAAGTCCCTCCAGTCCTGGTGAACTGTGGATTCCTCATCCCTGGCAGTGCCCAAGGCCAGGCTGGATGGGTTTGGAGCACCTGGGACAGTGGAAATGTCCCTGAACATGTTCAGGGGTGGAATGGGATGAGCTTGAAGGTCCTTCCCACCCAAACCATGCAATCCCATCTTAATTAATTAATTAATCCTAAAACACCACCCCTGCTCAGCAAACTGCACCAGCCTCTATTAGAAATTCATGAACTGGGCAGGAAATAAGTTCTGAAGTGTGTTTTTCCAACCAAAAACCTCTGTCAGGGCTGGAGGACACATTTTTCCATTCTCCACAGCTCTGATCCCTGGCCTGGGAGCAGGGACACCCTGGGACAGCACAGGGGAAAGGGAAGAGCTCCCTGCAGGCACTGTCAGCCCTGGCAGTGATCCTGGAGGAGCTGGGCCAGCACTCTGCTCTCCTCCTGCCCCTGCACAGAGACCCCTGCTCCTCCTGGGCCCAGCCTGGCACCTCCTGAAATCCCACCACGAGGAGAAGCAGTCAGTCGTGCAGGGAAGGAGGGTTAAGGAGACTGGGGCTTCCTTGCAAGGCAGATCTCTGCTGGGATCCATGGAACAGCAGGATAACCACTGAGTGCTCCACAGGCTGGCTTTCAGTTCACTTCTCTTTTACTGGAAAGATAAACCATGGGGGATTTACTTAATACATCACATGCAATCAGCACATGATCTGGAGGTCCCCCCCACCCCAAACCAGTCTGTGACACTCAGGTCTAAAAGAATCAAAATCCAAGCATGGGGCTGATCTCTCATTCAAGCACAATTAAAGCCATTTAATTACTATTTAATGCACACCAAAAGGCTCACACACAGAAGGTGGGAGATCATGGAGCACAGAATCCCCTGAGCTGAAGGAACCCCCAGGGTTCACCCACCCCAATCACCCCCTGTGCCTCAGGGCTCTGTCCCAACCCTTCAGGGCTGGGATTTTGCCTGTCTCAGCGTGCAGAGCCCAGCCCAGCTGTCCCTGAGCCGCCCCAGGCATCAGGAGGGACATTTCTGTGTGCAGACAGGGCCAGCAGCTCCTGCAGCTGTGCACAGCAGCTGGGCACATCCTGCCAGCCAGGCTCCCTCCTGCTGCCCCTTCAGCACGGCCCTGGGCAGAGCTGCCCAAGTGCATTACTGACAGCACCCAGCAGCTCCAGGGGCTGTGGGAACAGCAGGAACAGCAGGAACAGCAGGAACAGCCTCCCTGTGGGGCTCCTCCTGCTCTGGGAAGCACCTGCCAGGTGGGTTCATGCAGGAACAACACCTGGGGCTCACACCTGCAGAGCTCCCCAAAGCACAGAGCACCAACAAAGGGCCAGGGAGGGAGCAGGGAGCTGGGAGGAGGAGACAAGGCAGCTCAGAGGGGTCAGAGAGCACCTGGGCCAGGTGAGAGACCCCAGAGAGAGCACCTGGGCCAGGTGAGACACACCATAGCCAGCACCTGGGGCACATGAGACACACCAGAGAGAGCACCTGGGGCAGGTGAGACACCCCAGAGAGAGCACCTGGGGCAGGTGAGACACCTCACAGCCAGCACCTGGGGCAGGTGGGACACACCATAGCCAGCACCTGGGCCAGGTGAGACACACCATAGCCAGCACCTGGGCCAGGTGAGACACCCCACAGCCAGCACCTGGGGCAGGTGGGACACCCCACACACCTCAGCCAGGGAGCAGCCAGGCTGCCACAGCCCCTGGGAAGATGCTCCAGAGCTAAAAGCTCTTCCCTCAGCAGCTCCATCCCTCTGATGCCCAAAGAGTAACCTGGAACAGAGGCAGAGCTAGAGGAACAAAGCAGGGATTTGTTAAAACCCTTCCAAGGATCCACCTTGGGCAGTGCAGAGCCCAGGGTGGATCCCAGTCAGGAGTTTCACCCTTTGATCAGTTTGGGTCCATCCCACACTGGGGTCACTGCCCAGCCCCAGCTCCAGGCTCTGCAGTCCCACCCTCCCAGATTCTCTCCCCAATTCTCTCTGGTTGCATTTTTGGGGCTGGAGCTGCAGCGTGTCCTTGGTTCTGGGCTGGGAAAGGATTGTTGTGAGACTGAGCTGGGAGGAGAACTTGGGACACTTTATGTGGAGCTCAGGGTCACACAGCAATGCAGGGCAGGGTCTGGAAATATAAAAGTTCAAACTGAAGGCATCAGCAGCCCTGAGACAGATGTGGGAGCTGTGCTGGGCTGTGACATCTGCAGTCACATCAGGGCAGCACACACAGATCAGCGTGGCAGGAGGCAGCAGCTCCACGTGCAGCTCTGGGGCTGAGCAATAATCTGCTTTTCCTTGGCTCTGCACTCGTGGCAGGAGCTGCAGCCCCAGGCTGGCCCAGCACTGCTCCAGCTCCTCCCCTGGCACAGCCCCGTGCTGAGCATCCTGACATTTCACAGCTCCACAGCCACATCAGCACTGCCATCTGCTCCAGGAGAGCGTGCCCAAGTGACAGCAGCCCCAGGGGAGGTGACACGAGGCAGGGTGCCAGCTGTGCCCTCCTCCTCCTCCTCCCTGTGTCACACACGGCTTTGTGTGGCTGGGATTGTCACTGGGGCTGGCTGGAGAGCAGCCTCAGCTCTGCCCGGGGTGAGCCCACAGCATCCCTGGGTGGATGGTGCTCCGTGCCCAGACACAGCTTCACCCTCTTTAAACTGAGCCTGCTTCGTTCCACCCTGCTGCAAACAGGTAAAATACCATAAAAGAAAAGATATGATAAAAGAAAATCTTATAAAATATAAAAATCCTTATGAAATATAAAAAAAAAAAACCTTATAAAATATGGTTTAGGCCCTGCTACTCTACCAACTGACTCATAAGTTCCCATAAGGAAGAACTGGAGGAATGAAAAAACAGCACAATAACCCATTTTAGTATGAGAACCGTTTGCACCTGCAGAAACAATAGGTCTGTCCCGTGAGAATCAGTGAACAAAACATGTAAACAATCCAAGAACAGAGAGATTTGATAGAAAAGTAAAATTCCAGTCACTGACCAAGGCATTGAGTGGCAAGAGAAACACAAACCAGTTGGAGTTCAACACGAGGCCTGTGAAATCTGTATAAAAATGAGTCATGTGAATAAAGAATTGGCTTTTCCTGCATGAGGAAACTGAGTCCTGACTGCTTTGCTCAACATCATCCCTCCAGTGCAGCATTTTGAGTGTGAAGGGATGTGGTTTGCATCCCACAGAGGCACAGTGAGAGCTAAACCCCATGGATCTACAGGAGATCCCACAGTTAATTAATCCCTGCTCATTAAACAGAGCAGCTCCCCAGGGAACCCCCATCAGGGCGTGGCTGTGTCCAGGGAAAACCACCTGAAAGCAAAGGAACCCCCAGGCACAGGGCTGGCAGCAATTTGCTCATTAATTAGCAATTAATTGGGCAGTGTGGGAGGGCAGGGGCAGCTCCATCCCTGCTCTGGCACAGGGACCCAGGGAAGGCTCAGGAGGTTGGGATGGATTTGGGGAAAGGTTCATCCCCAGAGGGTGCCCAGGGGATGGGCCTGTGCTGGGTTTGTGGCCAGCAATGTGAATTCTGTGTATTCCAGAAATGTGAATTCTGTCCCATCTGTTAACCCAGCTGGGGCAGTGCCCCTGATCTCCTGGCACACATTATCTGCTCATGGGCCATCTTTAAACCAGCTGGGCAATCATCTTTATCTTCCCACAGCCCATCCTCCCTCCCGGAGATATCTCCTGTTAATGGCCAGTGAGTCCCAGGGCATGACTGATAAAATTCCATCATCCCACTGGGAGATGCTCCAGCCAGGGGAGCAGCCAAGCCTTTCCTACCCAGATAAAAACTGACATTTGGGACACCAAGGAACCTTCTTTCCACTGGATTCCAGAGGAAAACCAGACCTTTGCACATCATCCCTGGAGCTTCAGAGGAAACTGCCCCTTCTCCAGGAGCACTGCTCCAGCTGAACCACATCTGCCCCTGCAGGAGGATGCAGCCACCATTGAATGGGACTGTGCCAACACCCTGACTGACTGACGGGTGTCAGCTTGGATTCTGACTCTGGCAGGGTTGGGATTGTTCTGTGTAATACTGCATTGCTATTTTAATTTTCCTAGTCAAGAACTGTTATTCCTAATTCCCATCTCTTTGCCTGAGAGCCCCTTAATTTTAAAACTATAATAATTTGGAGGAAGTGGTTTAACATTCTCCATTTCAAAGAGAGTTTCCTGCCTTTACTGGCAGACACCTGTCCCCAAACCAGGACAGGGCAGCATGCCCAGGGTGGGATTGTTGGGCTGGATGATCCCTGAGGGTCCCTTCCAGCCTGGGACATTCTGGGATTCTCAAATCCTTTCTTACAGAACTCCCATCCCAGCCCCTCATGGTGACTCTGGGATCATTCTGGGGCTGTTCAGTGCCTGCCCCCTGTGACTGCTCCAGGGAAACACCAGAATTTTCCTGATTCCCAATTCCCAAGCTGTCTCCAGCAGCCTGGCAATCAGCAACACAAAAACCAAAGGCTGGTGGTGAGCACTTCTCTCCATTTTCTTGGTGCAGCTCCGAATATCAAAACACAACAGCAGCTGAGGGTGTCCTCTACCCTACCCTGAGGATTTTTAGGGAAAAAGATTTCCAAGATCATCAATACAACCCCACTAAACTTCACTGCAGTGCACCCCAAAAGTCCCTGATTTTAACCCTTGCAGTCATGGAGACTCCACACAAACCCCCATGAGGAGCATCCCAAGAAGCCCCAGAGTCTAGGCAGGTTTTGGGAGGGGGTTTTCAGCCCTGAAATCTGTCCCTGCCTCCAGAAAACAAGGACCCAGCCCAGAACAGTGCCCTGCAATGCTGCTGCTCTGCTTCACGGTGCAACTGCCAAAAGACAAAAGGAAACATGTTTGCTGCATGAGAAATGTGTTCCTAGCCCGGAGAGGGAAGAAAACTTCATTTTCTTTAAAGAATAGCAGGAAAATTGGATATTTCTGAAAAAGAACCCTGTGAATATCAAGCAGCCGAGTCCCTGAGGAGCAGCAGCTTCCCAAGGAAACCTCTGAGGATCCTTCCAAGCACACAGCATGAATAATTCCTGAAATAATTGTCAGGGGAAGCACATCGGTGCCCTGACAACCTCAAGTGAGGAATAACTGCAGGGAGACAGATCTGAGCCGGGTGTCATTCCAGGAATTTTGGTGACATCCAGGTGGAGTCCAGCCCTGCCATGGCAGGGACACCTTCACTGTCCCCCAGTGTCCAGCCTGGCCTGGGACACTGCCAGGGATCCAGGGACAAATCTGGGAATTCCATCCCAGCCCCTCCCACCCTCCCAGGGAAGGATTTCTCCCAAAAATCCCACCCAGCCCTTCCTGCCCACCCAGAGTGACCCAGTGATCCACAGCCCCGTGCTGCTGCTCTGTCACCACTCCAGAAAATCCTCAGCACCGAGATAAAGTTTATCCACTCTGATTCTGTGAGGCCTGGAGGGCACAGAGCTGATTTGCCATCCCTCCCTGCTGCCCCTCTGAGTGCTCAGCACTCTCACACAGCTTGGGGACACTCAGTGATTGATCCCCAGGCCCCCAGCAGATCTGCAAACACATCCTGGCCCCTTATCTGTGCCGAGGGACATGAGCCAGGCTTTAGCTGCTAATCCCTGCTCATCTCTGCTCCAAGATTAACTCCTGACAGCACTGACAGCACAGAGCCTTGCTTGGAGAGGCAGCCACGGAGCTGGAGTGGGAATGACCCAGTCAGAGAAATTCATCCCCAGAGGTGCTGGCACTGCCCAGGGAACGGGCACAGCCCCAGGGATGTCCAGGCTGGGATTGTTGGGGTGCCCTGGCCTGATCCTCGTGCTCCCTTCCCACTCTGGACATTCCCACGTGTTTCCTGTGACCAGGGCTGCAGTCCAGGACTGGGGAGTTCCAGGCATCCCCAGCTCCTCCCAGCCCAGGAATGACAGAATTCCCTGTTCCAGCTCTGTCCTTGCCTGTCCCAGCACAGGAATGGCAGAATTCCCTGTTCCAGCTCTGTCCTTGCCTGTCCCAGCACAGGAATGACAGAATTCCCAGTTCCAGCTCTGTCCTTGCCTGTCCCAGCTCAGGAATAGCAGAATTCCCTGTTCCAGCACTGTCCTTGCCTGTCCCAGCACAGGAATAGCAGAATTCCCTATTCCAGCTCTGTCCTGGCCTTTCCAGCACCCTGACTCTGCTCCCTCCCTGGTGAGGGTGTCTCTGCTTCCCCCCTGCCCAGAGTGCTGAATTTGGCTATTGAAGGGGCTGAAGTGGAGTCCATCATAGCCCAAAGTTCATGGCCATCATTCAGCAGCCCCGTGGTCCCTGTCCCTGTCCCCAAGTGCCACCTCTGCATGTTCTGAACACTCCAGGTGGCTCCAGCACTGCCCTGGTCTAATGCCTGACAATGTTTTCCATGGGGAAATTTCCCTTGATGTCCCACCTGAACCTCTCACGGTGGCACTGAGGCCACTCCCTGCTGTCCTGTCCAGTGCAGACCTGTGACAAGAGCCAAAAATAATCCCCAAGATCCCAAAGATTGGGATATTCTCCACCAAAAGCATCGTTTTCCTGCTCAGGCTGCAGGGTTTGGCACAGCCCCTCACACACCACAGCCTCCATCACCACAAACCCCTCCCGTGGCAGATTTTCAGGATAATCCCCAGCAGAAGGGATAAATGGTGTGACTTCCACGGGTGGGATCCAACCCAAATCCTTCTGATTCATCATGAGCCGTTAGCAGCAGTGGTAATGAGCATGCACTAAACATTCCATAAAATATGTAAAGCCTGGATGGAGCTCAATAGATCTTGGCAAGTGCCTCGTTTAACCTTCACAGCTCATGAAAAACTGCTCCAACTTCCCCTCTCAGACATGAAAACCATTGATTGTTTACAGCTCTGCATGACCTTTAGTGACAAGGGAGGAAAACGATGAGATATTCGGGTGTAATTCAATCATGAAATATGCTCCAAATTAGGTGGGGCTGCAGAATGCTCATGTGGCTCCTGCACATTTATTTCAGCTCAGAGCCTCATCCAAGTCTTTGGAGAAGGTGTGTGGGAAACTATTTCAAAGTGCAGATAAACTGTTAATGCCTGGGAGACAGCAGGGCTGAAAAGTTGTTCATAACTATAAAATCTATAATTAATTTAAAAAACATCAGCTGAACGACACTTTTGCTGTTATGGATGTGCAGCACATGCACCAAGATCCTCTCCTAGAAGAGCTGTGCAAGGACTTCTTCAGCCTCCACAGCACCAAATCTGCCTGACAGCACCTCCATCACCCACACAGCCCTTCAGGGGTTAAAAAGAGGTTAAAAACAGGGCACAGATTAAAAACGGGCACAGGGGGTTAAAACAGGGCACAGGGGTTAAACAGAACACAGGTCAAAAACAGGACACAGGGGGTTAAAATAGAGCACAGGTTAAAAACAGGGCACAGGTTAAAAACAGGGCACAAGGGTTAAAAACAGAACACAGGGGTTAAAAACAGGACACAGGGTTTAAAACAGGACACAGGGATTAAAAGGACACAGGGGTTAAACAGGACACAGGGGTTAAACAGGGCACAGGGGTTAAACAGGACACAGGGATTAAACAGGGCACAGGGATTAAATAGGGCACAGGTTTAAAACAGGACACAGGGGTTAAACAGGACACAGGGGTTAAACAGGGCACAAGGGTTAAACAGGGCACAGGGGTTAAACAGGGCACAGGGATTAAACAGGACACAGAGGTTAAACAGGACACAGGGTTAAAACAGGACACAGGGGTTAAACAGGGCACAGGGGTTAAACAGGGCACAGGGATTAAACAGGACACAGGGGTTAAACAGGACACAGGGATTAAAACAGGACACAGGGGTTAAACAGGGCACAGGGGTTAAACAGGACACAGGGGTTAAACAGGACACAGGGGTTAAACAGGGCACAGGTTTAAAACAGGGCACAGGGGTTAAACAGGACACAGGTACTAAGCAGGGCACAGGGGTTAAACAGGACACAGGTTAAACAGGACACAGGGGTTTAAAACAGGACACAGGGGTTAAACAGGGCACAGGGGTTAAACAGGACACAGGTATTAAGCAGGGCACAGGTTAAAAACAGACACAGGGGTTCAAAACAAGGCAGCCACTTTTCCTCTCCTCTGGGATCTCATTCCTCCTCCTGTTTCCAGCTTATTTCACTTCAAACCCTCTCACCACCCAAACTCCACCTCCTGTGACAGGGAATTGTTGTCTCTTCCTACAAACCTGTAATTACCAGGCACGGGCGAGCCCTGAAATGGATTTTTTGGGAGGGCAGTGCTACAGGAACACCTGGGATGGGCTGTGCCAGGAGATACCCTTTGCCCAGAAGATCCTGCTCAGCACCATCCTTCCTGTAAAATCAGTGCTCTGACTCACCCAAATCCCTCAAATCCCAACTTTTGCTGTTATTTATGTCCCACTCCGTGCCTGTGTTTTATCATTTTCACTGCAGCTCAAGCATCAGACACTTGTGGAAAGACAGAGTTTCCTTCAACAGGTGCTGGTTTGGAAAGACTCCCAGAGTGTCTCCCAAAATAAAACCTGCAGACTGAGGCAGGAGGAGCTTCCCTCGCTGGGATGGGACACTGAGAGCTTGTGAAGCAAACAGGGTCACTGTGAGTGTTGGAATCTGATCCTAACAGGATCACAGAGTCACAGTGTGAGTGCTGGAATCTGACTGCAAACAGGTCACAGAAACACACTGTGAATGTTTAAATTAATCCTAACAGGATCACAGTGGGAATGTTTAAATCTTACTGCAAACAGGATCACAGAACCACACTGTAAATGTTTAAATCCAATCCTAACAGGATCACAGAATCACAGTGTGAGTGCTGGAATCTGACTGCAAACAGGATCACAGAACCACACTGTAAATGTTTAAATCCAATCCTAACAGGATCACAGAATCACACTGTGAGTGTTGGAATCTGACTGCAAACAGGATCACAGAAACACACTGTGAATGTTTAAATCTAATCCTAACAGGATCACAGTGTGAATGTTTAAATCTTACTGCAAACAGGATCACAGAATCACAGTGTGAGTGTTTGAATCTGACTGCAAACAGGATCACAGAACCACACTGTAAATGTTTAAATCCAATCCTAACAGGATCACAGAGTCAAATTGTAAATATTACAATATTTAAATATTTTAATTTCATTTAAACATTATTTATTTAAATATTGTTTAAATCTGATTGCAAAGAGGATCACAGAATCAGTGTGCATGTTTAAATCTAATCCTAACAGGATCACAGTGTGAAAGTTTAAATCTGACTGCAAACAGGGTCACAGAGTCACACTGAAAATGTTTAAATCTGATTGCAAAGAGGATCACAGAACCACACTAAATATTTAAATCTAATGCAAACAGGATCACAGTGTGAATGTTTAAATCTTCCTGCAGACAGGATCACAGAATCACTCTGTAAATGTTTAAATCTAATACAACAGGATCACAGAATCACACCTAATATTTAAATCTAATGCAAACAGGATCACAGTGTGAATGTTTAATGCAAACAGGATCACAGATTCAAATTGTAAATATTTAAATATTCCTGCAAACAGGATCACAGGATCACACTCAATATTTAAATCTAATGCCAACAGGATCACAGTGTGAATGTTTAAATCTTACTGCAAACAGGATCACAGATTCAAATTCTAAATATTTAAATCTTCCTGCAAACAGGATCACAGACTCACTCTGTAAATGTTTAAATCTAATACAACAGGATCACAGTGTGAAAATTAAAAACTGACTGCAAACAGGAACTTTTAACTTCAATTAATTAATTATACAAGGTATATTACTTCATGTAAAACAACTTCAAGTAGCTTGGGTTTTCTCACATTTAGTGCTTCACTATCAGAGCATTTTTTTAAATAAATGAGAAATTAGTGCTCCATTTGTTTCTTTTCACTCAGACTTCATTTCACTGAACAACATCTTCCCCAAATCTCAGTCCAGCTGTTCTCAGATGCAGGATAGAATCCATTGCTGGGTTTGTTTTTGCACCACGTCACAGACACACACCCTGGAGGCCAGAGCACCCCAAATATCTGCAACTGCACAGCTTCCCTGCCAAAACTCACAGCTATTCCCCTTTCCCAAAAAATCACACAACAGCAAGCTCTGCACCCTTCCAAGCTCACACAAAACCAGATTTGCAGCTGGCTTTCCATGGAACAGGATTGTCCAAGATAATTTTTCTCATTGATTTATTCCCCTGAGGCTTAAACTCTTGCTGTTTAAAGAGGAAATTTTAACATGAAGCTGTGTACCAGAGAATTTAGAGCTCAGCAGGGCTGTTTCCTAAATTCTAAATATTTCTAAATTCGAGTCTTGAGGCACGAGGAAACTCCAAGAATGAAAACAGCAGGCCCAGCCCAGGCCAGCTCCTAATAAATGATATTTTTGAATCAGCTGAGTGGCTTGGCTCAGAGAGTGGGATGTGCTCTCCCTCTAGAGCTGGAGCTGGAGCTGCAGTGACAGGACTCATCCTGCTGTGCTGCTGTTCTAACCCATCCAAACACAGGAGTGGCCTTGAAAATCCATTTTTGCATCAAATCCTACCAGCAGCATCTTATCCAGCCTTGACCAGGAGCCTGAGCACATCCCAGAGCCCCATTTATCCAACAGACAACCACTCACAAACCTGGTGTTTGCACCGTCCCAGCACTCATTATCCCCAGCACATCCTCCTCTTCACTTCTGCCATTGTGACACAATCCAGCAAATTCCCCCTGGAGAGTTTAATTAAAGCCCTCTCTGCTCAAAAAAGCTGCAGGATTGCAGGATCACTCCTTGGAACAGCACAGGAATAAAAAGCATTTTTCTCATGCCCATTCAAACATCTGAAGTGCAGGCAGGAGGAAAAAAAAAAAGAATAAATAAAACCTCCAAAGGTGCCAGCAAAGGAGCTCTCCAGGAAGAGCCATCTGCTCAGTGCCTGAGGAAAAGCAGCTCTGAGCTCTGGCAGGGACTGGGACCGAGAGCTCTGCCCTGCTCCTGGCACTCCAGAAATGCCAGGGGAAACTTGTTCTTTCCATCCTCCAGGGGTAATCTCCTTTTTTGTTTTCCCCATCCTCCAAGGATAATTTTTTTTTTTCCCCCCCTCCATCCTCCAGGGGTAATCTCTTTTTAGTTTTTTGGGTTTTTTTCCCATCCTCCAAGGGTAATCTCTCTTTTTTTTTTTTTCATCCTCTAGGGGTTAACCTCTTTTCACCCCCTCATCCTCCAGGGGTAAATCTCTTTTTTTTCCCCCCATCCTCCAGGGGTAAATATCTTTTTTTTTTCCCCAACCTTCAGAGGTAATCTCTTTTTTTTCCCCATCCTCCAGGGGTAAATCTCTTTTTTTTTTTCCCCATCCTCCAGGGATAATCTCTTTTTTTATTTCCCCCATCCTCCAGAGGTAATCTGGTTTTTTGGTTTTTTTTCCCCCCATCCTCCAGAGGTAATCTGTTTGTTTTTTTTTTTTTTCCATCCTCGAGGGGTAAATATCTTTTTTTTTCCCCCACCCCCCCAGAGGTAATCTCTTTTTTTTTTTTTTTTTTTTTTTTTTAAATTTCTATCCTCCAGGGGTAATCTCTTTTTTGGTTGTTTTTTTTTTTTATTTTTGGGGTGGTTTTTTTTGTTTTTTTTTTTTTTTTTATTATTTCTATCATCCAGGGGTAATCTCTTTTTTGGTTTTTGGGGGTTTTTTTTGTTTATTTTTTTTTTGTTTGTTTGTTTTGTTTTTTTATTTTTTTTATTTCTATCCTCCAGGGGTGATCTTTTTTTTTTTTTTTTCCCATCCCAAATCCCTCAGACTGGGGTGATCCCTAAATCCTGTGGCTGATTCACTCCCTGTGCCCCCTGGGACAGGGTTACCCTGCCTGAGACCCCAAATCTGCAGCTCCCAAAATCCTCCTAAAGGCCCCAACTGCTTCAGGGGGTGCAGAGCTGCTCGTTTGTCCCGCAGGCAGAGATTTAACGAGGGGATGGATTTTCCTCAGAAGCGTCTGAAGGTTCCCAGAGGGTTTGAGCGTGAAAGGGAACGGGAGATGAGGCTGGAGGGAAGGGAAGTTTCAGGGAAGTTTCAGGGAAGTTTCAGGGAAGTTTCAGGGAAGGGAAGGGAAGGGAAGGGAAGGGAAGTTTCAGGGAAGGGAAGGGAAGGGAAGTTTCAGGGAAGTTTCAGGGAAGGGAAGTTTCAGGGAAGGGAAGTTTCAGGGAAGTTTCAGGGAAGTTTCAGGGAAGTTTCAGGGAAGGGAAGTTTCAGGGAAGGGAAGTTTCAGGGAAGTTTCAGGGAAGTTTCAGGGAAGGGAAGTTTCAGGGAAGGGAAGGGAAGGGAAGGGAAGGGAAGTTTCAGGGAAGGGAAGTTTCAGGGAAGGGAAGTTTCAGGGAAGGGAAGGGAAGTTTCAGGGAAGTTTCAGGGAAGTTTCAGGGAAGTTTCAGGGAAGTTTCAGGGAAGTTTCAGGGAAGTTTCAGGGAAGTTTCAGGGAAGTTTCAGGGAAGTTTCAGGGAAGTTTCAGGGAAGTTTCAGGGAAGTTTCAGGGAAGGGAAGGGAAGGGAAGGGAAGGGAAGGGAAGGGAAGGGAAGGGAAGGGAAGGGAAGGGAAGGGAAGGGAAGGGAAGGGAAGGGAAGGGAAGGGAAGGGAAGGGAAGGGAAGGGAAGGGAAGGGAAGGGAAGGGAAGGGAAGGGGGAGCTGAGCTCAGCTCTGTTCCACAAACAGCTCCTAAACCCAGTGGAACCAGCCGGGAATAGCAAAGCCGAGCTTGAATCCAGCCCAGAACTAGGACTGGTAGAAAGAGCAAAGGCTGACCTGCAAAACCAGCAAGAAGAAACTGCCCCTGGCAAACCCCGGCAGCATTATTCGAGACAACATCAGTGCTCACTTGGAGGGAGGGGAGTTCGGCCCCACATCATCCAAGCAGCGTTTCCCACCCTCCTGGAAGCCTGTCCAGCTAAAACAGCCTCTGAAACTGCCCCAAACCTCAGCCCAGCCACTGATCCCTCACGAGAATCTCTCTGCTGAAAGGGACTCCCAGGGCCATGGCTAAAAATTTAATGATTCAATTCTTTGGTATCGTTTTAATGAAGTCATTTCCAGACATTGATGCCACCTGTGGAATGTCTTTTGTATTTTTGATGAATTAGGGGCTTATTCAGGTCTGAGATTTCCAGCAGCCCTTTTGTGCAGTTATTTACAATTCAGCTTAATTACAGCATCCTGCAAGCTCAGCTGTCAGCCCTGACGTTATATAACCCTCTTTAAAAGAAACAGATTATTTAATACAGGAATGGGAAACTGTGACAAAAATCCAGAGAATGAAACAGAAATTTATCTTTCTGAACACATTTTCATTACTCCATAAATTTCCCTCCAAGCTTTGGGAGGCAAACAGGGCTCTGTTGAATTTATGGAATGATGTTATTCCAGTTACACAAAGGAATAAAAGGTAAAAGTCTGTTTGATCCCTGTGTTCTAACACGAGGTTTCTAAAGAAGTTTCAAAATGCCAAGTGCAATGTTGGTTTTGCACAACAATTGGGTTTGTTGAGATTGATGATACCTCTGTTAATTAAAAAAAAAAATCTAAAATTACATATCGACATTAAATATAAAAATAAATATTTAAAAAATCTTCATTTTCACTGTGCAACAACTTCATTCAAAGCTCTCTGATGGAATAAATGTTTTAAAGGTGAGGGTAAAAACACAATGTCAGGTATTTTCATTTTCCACCAGTGGAATAATGGAGGGCTCTCCCATCTGTTAAACCAGCACAGGATGTGAATCTCTCTCACTGGGATCAATGAAACCCCTTAATATCAATGCAGAGAAATCTCCCAGATAAACTGGAGGACTGCACAGCTGAGGAAGAGGAGGGAAAAAAAAAAAAAAAAAAAAAAAAAAAAAAGGAGGCCAAAGAGAGCACTTTTGTTGATTTTCAGCTCCTTTGGAATTCATCCACACTTCACCTGAGAGAATATGAATATTAAAGGTAGGTAGGAAAAAAACCCACCAAAATGCCAGAGTTACAAGAGAAAACACTGAGCCATAAATGGGAAATAAAAAGCCATTTAAGTGGCTTTAATGCTGAATTTAATCCTTATGAAGGTTTATTAATGACCTGAGGAATTTCTGTATTAAATTCAGATTCAGGCAAAGCTTCCATGCAGGAGGGTTTTCCCACTAGGGGGAATCACAGGAAGGACCCTAAACTGCCCTAATTTAATGGGATTTCTCCAGAAAAAGAACATGGAACAGAAAAGAACAGACTGGAATGGCTCAGCACAGACTGGGCAGGGCTGGAGCATCCTGCCTGGGAAATGCACTTCTGGGTTGGGCTGATGTGGCCAGAAATGTGAATTCTGTGTATCCCAGAAATGTGAATTCTGTCCCATCTGTTACCCCAGCTGGGGCAGTGCCCCTGATCTCCTGGCACACATTATCTGCTCATGGGCCATCTTTAACCCAGCTGGGCAATCATCTTTATCTTCCCACAGCCCATCCTCCCTCCAGGAGATATCTCCTGTTCATGGCCACTGAGTCCCAGGGCATGACTGATAAAATTCCATCATCCCATGGGAGATGCTCCAGCCAGGGGAGGAGCCAAGCCTTTCCTACCCAGATAAAAACTGAGATTTGGGACACCAAGGAACCTTCTTCCCACTGGATTCCAGAGGAAAACCAGACCTTTGCACATCATCCCTGGAGCTTCAGAGGAAACTGCCCCTTCTCCAGGAGCACTGCTCCAGCTGAACCACATCTGCCCCTGCAGGAGGATGCAGCCACCATTGAATGGGACTGTGCCAACACCCTGACTGACTGACGGGTGTCAGCTTGGATTCTGACTCTGGCAGGGCTGGGATTGTTCTGTGTAATACTGCATTGCTATTTTAATTTTCCTAGTCAAGAACTGTTATTCCTAATTCCCATATTTTTGACTGAGAGCCCCTTAATTTCAAAAATAATAATTTGGAGGGAGGGGTTTACATTCTCCATTTCAAAGAGAAGCTCCTGCCTGTATTGGCAGACACCTGTCCTTAAACCACGACAACTTCAAAGCAATTCCAGCCCAAATCCAGGAGAGGAAAACAATCCTGGAGCTCAGGATCAGAGGGTGCACAGGCAGCACTTGATGATGCTCTGCCAAGTTAAAATGAGCATCAAAGGGAATTTCCCCAGCAGTGGGACACAGGGATGAGGAATTCTCACTCCAGCTCTGAAGTCTGGAATGGTTTTGCTCTGAGTTTCCAGCTCCTGACAGAGATGACAGTGCAGAATGAACCCCCCAGCCAGGACAGGGATGGAAGCTGAACCCCCCGTGCCCCCAGAGCCCTGCACTGTGCCAGGTGTGCAGCCTGGCCCTGAGACCCAGCACGGGGGTTCCTGCAGCACCTGGGGGATGTGCTGGGGACCGGGGGCAGGAGCTGCTGGAGCTTTTCCTGGGGTTGGGGCAGTCAGACATTCCCCAAACCTGCTGCTGCTGTGGGGCTGCAGGGCTGCTGGTCCTGACTGACCTGAGAGTTCCCTGAGAGCGCTCCTGGAGTGTCACCCAGGATCAGGTGTCACACTCAGAGCCACCCCAGGGTGACATCCAGGGTGACACATCCAGTGTGACACACCAGTGTGACACTTCCAGTGTGACACACCCAGGGTGACATCCAGTGTGACACTCCAGGGTGACACTCCAGGGTGACATCCAGTGTGACACCCCAGTGAGACACCCCAATGTGACACCCCAGTGTGACACACCCAGTGAGACACCCCAGTGTGACACACCCAGTGGGACACCCCAGTGAGACACCCCAATGTGACACCCCAGTGTGACACACCCAGTGGGACACCCCAGTGTGACACCCCAATGTGACAAACCCAGGGTGACACCCCAATGTGACACCCCAGTGTGACACATCCAGGATGACACCCCAGTGTGACACATCCAGTGTGACACACCAGTGTGACACCCCAGGGTGACACCCCAGTGGGACACCTCCAGTGTGACACCCCAGGGTGACACCCCAGTGTGACACACCAGGGTGACACATCCAGTGTGACACCTCCAGGGTGACACCCCAGGGTGACACATCCAGTATGACACACCCAGTGTGACACCCCAGGGTGACACCCCAGGGTGACACCCAGGGTGACAGCCTCTGCTGCTCCCTGCTCCCAGCCCCAGGGGTGATGGTCGTGCAGGGCAAGGGGTGTTTGACAAATCACAGAATCCCTGGGGGTGGAAAAATCTTCCAGAACTGAGTCCCAGCTGTGCCCATCCCCACCTTGCCCAGAGCTCTCAGTGCCACCTCCAGGAACTCCTGGGACACTCCAGGGATGGGATCCAACCCTCCCTGGGCTGTTTGATCTTTGTTCCTTGGCCTCATCTGGGGAGATCTCCTGCCAGGGACACCCAACAACAGCAGTGAGTTCTGAAAAAAACACAAAGAAATCCTGAAAAGGGGCTTTATATTCTCTTGAATCTGCATTTCTTTATCTCAGAATCCCAGGATGGTTGAGGGGGACCACAAAGCCCAGCCCATTCCACCCTGCCATGGACAGCAACACCTCCCACTACATTAAAAACCTGGATAATTCCCATATCCTGTGTAACTTAATGAACTTCTCAAACATACAAACCCCAGGGTGAACAAAAACTGCCCTGAAGCAAACACAACAATATTTGCCAAACTTGACTTAAGCAGCAAGGTCAAAATCTGGAGGTGGCCTTGTTGATGTAACTTGGAAATGATGGATTTTGACATCTAAATGTGAGGATTCATTTCCTGACCTGAAAAACCCCACGTGGCACCCAACATGAATAGTTCATTCACACAGGGGCCATTAAAAATACAAACAAACAAAGCAAGGAATCCTGAGAATCAGGCAAAGGTGTGCTGAGAATATGAAAACACGTTTTTATATTTCTAGATAAAATACAAAACCTATAAAACCACTCTTAAAAATACATATAAATAGCCTGTGATTTAACTTTATACATCAATAATATATAAATAATAAGGGTTTTAAATTCACTCATGGCTGAGCAATCAAGGAGAAAGCAACTCCTGAAGACTCAGGACTGCCAGAATTCCCTGCCACGCATTTTAAAAGCAAGCAGCAATTGCCAAGTTGCCTGATCAAAGCTTTTAATGCTGAATTTTCAAAGCAATTTGTAACCATTAAGCAAATGTTTCAGCTCATGGGCAAGGCAAACATTGCTGTGCAGCTTCACTGAAGAGTTAAATTCGAGTAAAAGAGAAAAATGAAACTTTTCCAGGGTTATGCAGAGAATTGGTATCATTTGAACCAGAGCATAAAGCCCAGTTCATCCTTTTCTGCCTTAAAGAGCTGTGGAAGCTCCTGCCCTCCATGTAATTGTTTTTGTGATAATATTTGCATTAATTTATTGAGCAGGAGAAGAGTCACACTTGGAAATATCAGCACCAGTCCAGAAAACCATTATGAGAAGCAATTACTGCAGGTTACTGATTTGGAGCATCAGGGGAGATGGATTAACTTTGGGCTTGGGTTTAAATTTAAAACAAGAATTCTGTTAGACCCTGCACTTCAGATTAATGCTCATACAGCTCTGGGCTGGACAGAGGGCAAACCAGGATTGTGCTGAGCCCTGGTTCCTCATCCCCCAGGAACCACCTGGACTTGTGTTCAGTTACTGAAAAGCTGTGGGAAAAGTTCAGGAGCAGCACCCACTCCAAAGATTTAAAAAAAAAAAAAAAAAAAAAATCCAGTTTAGCCAGTATGGAAATCCAGGTGAAAAGTGGCAGAAAGTTTTCAGGAAACTGGAGTTTATCTTCAGCTCTGGGGTTGGTGGGAGCAACAAAGCTCCTGAATCCCCAAATCCCAGGTTTAGATCAGGGATTTCCCATTTTCCCACCTGAATCCCCAAATCCCAGGTTTAGATCAGGGATTTTTCCATTTTCCCACAGAATACCCAAATCCCATGTTCAGACCAAGGATTTCCCATTTTCCCCACCTAAATTCAAGCCCAAACCCCAGGTTCAGATAAGGGATTTTCCATTTTCCCACCTAAATCCCAAACCCCAGGTTTAGATGAAGGATTTCCATTTTCCCACCTGAATCCCCAAATTCCATGTTCAGACCCAGGATTTCTCATTTTCCCACTGAATCCCCAAATCCCATGTTCAGACCAAGAATTTCCCATTTTCCCACTGAATCCCCAACCCCAGGTTCAGACCCTGGTCACCACTTCCAGCATCCCCAGGCATTGATCCATGAGGATTTTCCTCCTTGTGCTGGGTCCTGCAGTGGGAGGAGTAAAGACCACCAGGAGTAAAGAGTTAGTGTAGATTACTACAGAAAATAATTTAATCCCACCCAAGTTAATGGGGGTGACCCTCAAACAGCATCTCAGGTGTGAGGAGATGGAGAAATCTGGTTCCTGTAGGTGACACTTCAGCTGGGAACACATCCAGCTGCTCTGGAAAAATTACAAAAAAAAATAAAAATGAAACCACTCAGATTTCAGAGAATCCCAGACTGGTTGGGTTGGAAATCCGTCCCAAATCCCCCCAGGGCAGGGACACCTCCCACTGTCCAGCCCCTCTCCAGGTATGGCTGGGTAGGAATTTCATAGCAGAAAAATTCACTTTTATCACTGAGCATGCAAAAATGAAAAGGATTAGTGCTTAATAGATGATCTTTCATCATCTGAATTTTAAATGAGTTTTAGAGCAGCTTCATTATCTGCTCAGTGGAGCTTTATTTGGAGCAATGCTCCTTCCAGCAGTCCAATGAGAGGTCAGCATGGAAAAAAGGATTTGGTGAAAAAAGCAGAACAAAGTAAATTGTGGGGTTTGAGGAATCATCACCAATCTGAGAGCAGCAACAGAGGGCAGGGAGGGAGGTCCAGAATTCCCAGGGGAGAATTCCTGTGGGATGGAGATCCAGAATTCCCAGGGGAGAATTCCTGTGGGATGGAGATCCAAAATTCCAAGGAAAGAATTCCTGTGGGATGGAGATCCAGAATTCCAAGGAAAGAATTCCTGTGGGATGGAGATCCAGAATTCCCCACAGGTGCTTCAGATTCTCAGTTTACTTCAAACACTGTCCAGTGAGGATTGCTCTGGGTGCTTTTGAGTTTCTTTGGGGTTTTGAGTTTGCTTTGGGGTTTTGAGTTTGTTTTGGGGTTTTGAGTTGGCTTTGGGGTTTTGAGTTTGTTTGGGGTTTTGAGTTTGTTTGGGGTTTTGAGTTGGCTTTGGGGTTTTGAGTTTGTGTTGGGGTTTTGAGGTTTTTGAGCCAGAAATGCTGGAGCAGCTCTGGGAATTTGGAAATCCCAGATCCCAACACTGCTCCTGCCTCCCCTGGCATCAGCTGCTATTTACAGGCAAATTAAATATTGCACCGAATTTCCTCCTCTGTGCTGTGAACCTTTTCACTGCCTCTGCCATTCCTGGAGGGTTTATTCCTCCTTTTTCCATCCCCCTGGAATGAGCAGCCAGCCTCTTCTCCCTGCCCAGGCTGGGACTGCTCTCACTGCCCAGATCTGCCTGCACAGAACTTTCCAGCCAGGGCCATGCTTCGGTTCCTGCCATAAAACCCAGGCTGGAGTGAGGGGAGGGCAGTGACAGTGAAATGACTGCAGGGTTTTTACACTTTTCCCTGGAATTATTCCCACTCTGGAAAATGAAGCAAGTTCTGCCATCTGCCCACAAACCTCTCTCCTTTTCCAGCTCTGACTTTGCTGCTGGTCTCCATAAATCCCAGATTCTTGTGGAAATGACAAGGACCCAAAGGAGTAAATGAAGGTGGGTGAGGGCACCTCAAAGCTGGTGTGGGAAAAGAGAGTGGAGAGGAAATCCCCACCAAAACCCCCAAATTCATTTCCAAACCATTCTGTTCTTCCACCAGTTAAACCTCAGCTTTCTTTACCCAAATCCTTCACTTCTGATCCAGGCACTGACACCAATTTACTCCTCAAAAAAGAAAAACAAACATTTTGGGAAGCCTGACCCCTCCCAGGCACCCCAATGGCCCCATTTCACTGCTGCATTATCCAATTCCACTGCAATTATTGACCTCATTTCATATTTTAATACAATTACACTCGACCTTTGCTCTAATAAATACCTGAACCAGGAATTGAGAGAAGAAATCCAAACCCTCTGAGCCTGCAAAGGAGAAAATGCTGAGGGAAAGGTGCTGGTGCTCAAAGAGCTGTGCTCCCAAATCAATACAGAATACATTCATAAATTAACAATCACTCCAGACTCAAACACTCATTGCTGGAGGAATGCTGCATAATTAAACCACGGGAATGAAGCACTAATTAAAATTTAATTTTCATTTTTGGTTCTTTTTTAAGCCTTTGGTTAAAAAAAATAACTTGGATACCTGACTTTATTTCTGCTGGAGGTTACTCTGGTCATGACTCCAAACAATGCAATTTTTAAATGGATTTGAGGGAAAGGAAAAAGGAAAAAGGAAAAAGGAAAAAGGAAAAAGGAAAAAGGAAAAAGGAAAAAGGAAAAAGGAAAAAGGAAAAAGGAAAAAGGAAAAAGGAAAAAGGAAAAAGGAAAAAGGAAAGGAAAGGAAAGGAAAGGAAAGGAAAGGAAAGGAAAGGAAAGGAAAGGAAAGGAAAGGAAAGGAAAGGAAAGGAAAGGAAAGGAAAGGAAAGGAAAGGAAAGGAAAGGAAAGGAAAGGAAAGGAGGAAAGGAAAGGGAAAGCAAATATTGCTTTTGAAATTCTCAAAATGAAAACTCAGAAAACATCTCCAAGATAATCCAGTCCAACCTTTGGCCTTGTCCACTAAACCAAATCAACTTCTCTAAAATCATCCAGCAGCTCCTCACAAATCTCTTGGCTGTTCTGCTGATTTCCTGGGATGATTCCAAACCAACCTTGCCTTGCAATGCCAGATTTCAAATCTCTCCCTCAGCTCCCATACAGGGAACGAGGAACAGCCACACAGAGAGAAACCTGAGAAATGAGCTCCATGAGCAGCCCTTGCACAGGGCTGAAATACAGGAGCTCATCCTTCTGGGGAACATCTGCGAGCTCTACGCTGAATTTTGAGCTGTTTTGGGCAGGAAAATGGAAATGGGTTTGGGGAGGCACCAGCAAAGGACACAAGTGTCTGTGTCAGGTCACATCATTTGTGGCTCTCTTGGCCTTTGCTGCACAGGTCAAGGCTGGAATCCAATTTCCCTCAGTTTTGCTCACTGCAGTTAAAAATATCTTTTCAGCAGAGGAAGAAAAAGAAGCAAAGCAAGTGGGAAAGGGAGGAGGAGGAGAAAAAGAACGAAAGAAAAAGAGAAAGAGAAGAAGAAGGAGGGGAAGGAGGAAGAGAAGGAGGAGAAGGAGAAAAAGATAAAGGAAAGAAAAAAAGAAGGAGGAGAGAGGGGAGGAGGACGAGGAGGAGGACGAGGAGGAGGAGGAGGAGGAGGAGGAGAAGGAGAAGGAGAAGGAGAAGGAGAAGGAGAAGGAGAAGGAGAAGGAGAAGGAGAAGGAGAAGGAGAAAAGGAGAAGGAGAAAAAGAGAAAGGGGAAAAGGGGAAAAGGGGAAAAGGAGAAAAGGAAGGGGGAAAGGGGAAAAAAGAAAAGAAGGGGAGAAAGGAAGGAGGAGAAGGAGGATGGAGAAAAGAGAAAGAGAGAAAAGGAAAGGGGAAAGGGAAATGGGAAAGGGGAAGGAGAAAGAGAAAGGGGAAAAAGAGGAAGAGAAAAGGAGAAAGGGAGAAGGAGGAGGAGGAGGATGCAGAAAGGAGAAAGGGGAAAGGGAGAAAAGGAAAGGGAAATGGGAAAGGGGAAGGAGAAAAGGAAAAGGGGAAAAAGAGGAAGAGAAAAGGAGAAAGGGAGGAGGAGAAGGAGGAGAGATATCCCCCAGAGTGCAAATGAGTTGGAAACCTGAAAGCAAAGCCAGCTGTGCCCAGGCCAAGGGACAGTGGAGCCAGAGGTGGCAGCTGCTCCCCAGACCCGAGGCAGGAGTTAAGGATGTTCCTTCCTCCAAATAAACCTGGCTCTGTTTGCACAGGTGCAAAAAGAGTTTGCTCAATTGAGCTGACACGGGAGGTTTTATTGAGATAATAAAAGGAACTATCAGGAAAAATAAAAGATAGATCCTGGCTGGAATCAATCAAAAAGCCTTGAAGAGTGTAACAGAAAAGCCAGGCAAGCCTGCCTGCCAATTCAGGAGTTTAAAGGAGGCAGAAAAATACATTTCAATTATGCAATCAAAGATCACTGAACAATCCAGAGGCTATAAAAGCAGGGGCTGAAATATTAAAATAGATAAATCTGAAATAACCCCAAAGACAGGCAGCTCAATAAAGACAACACCAGGGAGAAGTAATTACAGGGGGAGAACTGAGCAGTTTGTGGGTTTGTGCAGGAATTCTTCTGAAGGAATAAAAAAGTGCAAGAAAGGAAAAAGCAGTGAAAGAACAAGGAGGTCATTATGGATTTAAAAGGAATATTGATAATGGGAAGGAGCTTGGAGCATGAAGAGGAAAAGGGAAAGGACAGGTGAAGTTAAAAGTCATTTTGGGAACGAAGAGAAGGATAATCGTTTATCTTTAGGAGATAACAAAATTCTGATGTGCAGGAAAAACTGAAGATTTTTAGAGAGGACACGAAGTTCCTTTTCCCTGAGTGTTGATTGAACATTTATTGGTGCAAATCTGACTTTCCCTGGTTTTCAGGTGGCCTCCAGCATTTCCTCTTCCTCCCTTGGGGTTTTGGATCCAGGGATTCCCTGCCCCACTGGAGGCTGGAGCAGCAAGGATTTGTTTCCAGGTCACAGCTCCAGGGCAGGATGGAGCTGCTGGACAATGATGCAAAATTCAGTTTTTATGAGGAACTCCTCCTATTATGAGGAATAGGAAAAGTCAACCTCAGAGCTGGAGTTTGGGACCACAAACCCAAAACACAGAATCCCAGCTCCCAAAATTCACTCCAGCTTTGGATATTGAGGGAGACACCCCAGATGTGCAGGCAGGACCTTGGCTCCAGCACAGCAGGAAAATTTCCTTTTTTTTCCTCATTTTTGTGGGCAGCTGAGTCCCTGCCAACCCTTCCATGAGGAAACTCTCCCTGATGCCCAACCCAACCCCCCCAGGCCTTTTCTCATAATCACATTTTGACACAGATCTGTGAGGAGAAATCCTCTCCTGCCTGTCAGAGCTCTGGTCAAGTGGCTTCACTAAAATTATTTCAAGAGGGAACTCCAGTGTTTGCAGAGTGCCAAATAAACCTCGAGGACACTCCTAATTTTTCTGCTGGGGATATATTTGAGCTAATTAAATTCCTGAAAAGGAACATCTTTAAGCCTGGTCAAATTAAAGAATGTACAAGCACAGCTTTTCCTTCCTCAGGGTGATAAAGAAAAAACCTCTGTAATTTTATTGTTTCTCTTTTTTTTCAGGTTGAAGGTGCTGGAAGCTGCCAGAGCCACTGATTCCAATTTGTGTTTCTCCATCTGCATGGAAAATCCATCTGCTTGCAGAAATTGTATTTACACAGCCCATAATCCTGAGCAGTCTCAGATATTGGGGATTGAGGCTCTAACGACATTGGAAACCATTTTTATTAAGAGGCAGAAATTGAATTAGGTAATTATATTTATTGATGGGAAATTAAATTTAACAACTGTGAATTGCCTTAAGTCGGTGTAGCCAGATTTTCATTTCCCCAAATGTGAGGAGTTGCTGCTTTAGGGGATTGTTCCCAGCTCAGGAGGTGATTCTGGGGTTCTGGGTGGGAAAAGGGGATTTTGGATCACAGCAGCTCCCAGCACCTGCCTGGATTTCCCTTCCTGGATGAAACAAATCTGTTTTTTCTTTTAGCAGCCTTTCAGAGGCTCAGTGTCCTGGAGCAGCACTGCAAACCTGCTGTCTTGCACTTGTCTCTGAGCTGGGCTGATGCACCAAAGTAATGACTTCACATTCCTAAAAAAAGAATTTCTAAAATCCAAAACAATCCCCAAAAAAAAAAAAAAAAAAAAAAAAAAAAAAAAGAGATTTTTCCTTTTCCACCTTTTTATCCCCATGTGACATCATTGGGTTGGAATTTCATGGATAACTTGTCTTTCTTGCTCTGATACCAAATTTTGAATGAAATTCCTGCCTCACTTGCACATGGAGCAGGGCTGGGGTGCAGCAGTTTCCACAGCAAACCTGGGAATTCCATCCCAGCTCCCAGGGAACAATTCCTGCCCAATCCCACCCAGCCCTGGCAGTGGGAGCCACTCCCTGTGCCCTGTCTGTGGGAATGTTTTTAGAGGAAAATGGACATGCAGGAAAGGAACAAGACAGAGAGATGAACACTTTCCTGAGCCATGTAGCTTTGCCCTTGAAGTCACCTTGAAAGAAAGATAAAAAGAAAGACAGCAGTTGTTTAATGAGAAAACAAGGGGTGGAACAAGAAGAGCTGAATGTGATGGTGAATGCCAATAAAAATAGAAAAGCCCATGTTTGCCTCGTGCAGGAGGCTTTTACCAAGGACAAGTTACATGATGGTGTGTTAGGGTAAAAAAAATTGTATGTTAAAGCTTAAAAAAAATTGTGGGAGTGTTTGGAGTCTTTGTGTCGGGCTGGACGGTGGGGACAAAACTCAAGAGCTCTGTTGAAGCTGAAGGTTGCAGTGGCAGTTTGTTATAAAAGAGCCTGATAGGGGCTGCACAGCCCAGAGCAGGAGAGAGAGATAAAGGAGAGAGAGGGAGAAGAGGGAGAAGAGAGGAAGAGGAGTAAGAGAGCGATTTCCAGTTTGCAATACAATAAATCTTCTTCCATGATGAATATTCTAATTTCCACTAACCAATCTAACACAAGATACAAATTCTACAGCATTTACACACAGCCTATAGGAATCCTTATATTAGCACAGTGTGTTCCATTTTAAACTCTAAGATCTGATCTTTGGACCCTGGCAAGTCCTTTGTGCCCTTTGGAGTTGCTCTCTGGCCGAGGGCATTGTTCTATCAAGAGGGGATTAATTACCTTCAGGGCCATCCCACTGTTTCATGGCAATTCAGTAACTGAGGCTTGGCATCTCAAACGTGGCTTTCATTCCAATCTCGTTCATGGTTTCAGACTCTGGGCATTCATATTTGCAAGACTCCTCTGTTCCATCTTTTCCAACAAAAAATAAATAAAGCAGCATTTGCTTAATTCACATTAAACCAGTGTCCAGTTCTTACATTCTCACCAATCCCTCTCCATATTTCCTGGGGCTCCTTCAGGTGCTGTGAGGCCACAGTGAGGTCACCCCAAACCTCTCCTGCCCAGGTGAACAATCCCAGGTGAACAATCCCAGGTGAACAATCCCAGGTGAACAGTCCCAGGTGAGAAATCCCAGGTGAGAAATCCCAGGTGAACAATCCCAGGTGAGAAATCCCAGGTGAACAGTCCCAGGTGAACAATCCCAGGTGAACAATCCCAGGTGAACAGTCCCAGGTGAGCAATCCCAGGTGAACAGTCCCAGGTGAGCAATCCCAGGTGAACAATCCCAGGTGAACAGTCCCAGGTGAGCAATCCCAGGTGAGCAATCCCAGGTGAACAGTCCCAGGTGAACAGTCCCAGGTGAGCAATCCCAGGTGAACAGTCCCAGGTGAACAATCCCAGGTGAGCAGTCCCAGGTGAGCAGTCCCAGGTGAGCAATCCCAGGTGAACAGTCCCAGGTGAACAATCCCAGGTGAGCAGTCCCAGGTGAGCAGTCCCAGGTGAGCAATCCCAGGTGAACAGTCCCAGGTGAACAGTCCCAGGTGAACAGTCCCAGGTGAACAGTCCCAGCTGTCCCAGCAGAGCTGCTCCATCTCTGAGCATCTGGTGCCTCCTCGGGGCTGCAGCAGCTCCAGGTGCTGCTGTGCTGTGGGGCTCACCTGGCACAGGGACACAATTCTACTTTTCCAAAATTCCCTCCCATTTCCAAGCCTGTGCAGAAGTTTCCACTGCGGGGATCGATTTTGAGCTTGGGAACTGCCCAGAAGTTCAGGCACTGGGTGACTGAGAAGGAATGAGTGAAAATCCCTTGGTGCCTGCAGCTGCCACCTCCAATCCCAACCACTCCTGAGCACCTGGAGAGCAGGAGAAGCGGGAAAAGGGAATGAAGGCAGCCTTAGAAAAAAAACCTAAACCGGAGCAAACTTTGCAGAATACAAATCAGAGTCTACCACAGCTGCTGTGGAGCTTTTAATTGCTTTTAAGGGAAACAAATCCCCGTGGGCTGGGAAGATGGGACAGCTTGAGGTCTGGAGTCATTTACCAAGTCTATTGTTCTGAGGTGCCTTCGGGCAGAATCACTTCTCTCTTTTCTGAGCTTTTTTTTCCTTTGTTTTAATATTATTTAGCAGTGGGAAGCATCATTCCAGCCTGCCATGCTCAAATTTGTCTTTGTTTTCCTGGCAATTGGGCCAGTCCTGATGGGATGGGGAGGATGCTGCCAGCAGGGCAGGGATCCGATGGGGCAGGGACCCCCCAAACCCCACCTGCAGTGCTGGGAATGTATTTTCCAGCTGAACAAAAATGGTCTTTGCTCCTTTTCCAGCACAGGAAGCTCCGTGGGGAGTCCCAGCAGGGAGGAAAAGGAGAAATGCACGTTTTCCCACCCAAATTCCAATGGGAATCTTTGTTTCACCCCATTTCTCTCCCTGCACAAACACTGTTCCCTTCATCTCTCTCCCCATTCCCAGTCACTGGACCCATGTCCCAGATTTTCACTTGGAAAAGTGAATCCAGACTCAGCTTCAAGCAAAACCCAGATAAAAATGGTAAAAGGTATCCCAAGAATCCAAGGAACAATCCCAAGAACACCAGGAACAATCCCCAAAAAGAATCCCCCCAAAAAGAACCCCCAGGAATCCTTGTGTCCTTGGGGAAAGAAGGCAGCAGTCCCTCCTGGGGAAGGCTTGGGAATGTTTAAAGTTATTTTAACCCTCAGAGCCTCTGAACAGCCAGGGTTGGTTCCTGCAGATCAGAGCCAGGGGAACCCGGGAGAGCTGTGACCTTGTGGGAGGTTTTGGGGTATTTTTTGGATTATTGGCATTTTCTGCCCATCAGGAATTCCCTGCCAGGATGGCTGGGCAGGAGAAGGACATCTGTATTTGTCTCTCTTTTGTCTCCATTTTCGTTATTGATGGGGGCTAAAGGCAGCTGGGATCATCAATTAACATCCATTCATCAAAACTCCCACAGCTCACAGCTCCTGGGAAGGCTTTGTACCAACGACACTCCTTCCATCTTCCTTCACTCATCCTCTGTGTGGGGAGGGCAAACAGCAGCTCAGGACGAGGCGTGTCCCTCAATCCCGAGTTTTGGGATCAGTTCTGCAATCCTCTGCAATTCCCCGATCCCCCACACCTCCCTTTCTCCTCCTTTATCTGCCACCAGGGGCTGTTTGTCATGGCAAAGCTGCTTCACATCTCCACTTTTCCCCTTTCCTCCTCTCTGCCTTCCCCTTTTCCATAATTTATTCCTTACAGATAACACCACTGGCAATGAGGAACTGCAGCTGAACTCTGACAAACTGCCCAGGAGCTCCTCACCACTCTGAGGAGGCTGCAATAAATCAGGTGTTGCACCCAGGCTGAGCAGACAGGCTGGAAACCAGGCAGAAATAACTGCAAATGAAGTGACTTTGTCTTCAATGAACCAAGCCAGGGCCTGCTGATACTGTGGAAATATTGTTCTCTGAATTTCCTCGCTCTCCATAAGTTTCTTCCTCATCACACTCCTGACTTGGAAAATCAGACTCCAGACTCAGCCTCAAGCACAATCCAGATAAAAATGGTAAAAGGGATCCCAGGAATCCCAGGAAGGTGGGGAAACAAGGTGGGAGTCGCTGCTGGGGAAGGCTTGGGAATGTGGTAAAGCTGTTTTAACCTTCAGAGCCTCTGGAGACTGTAAATGCAAATGCTGAAGTGCTCAGAACCTGCCACTTCCATGTTTCAAATACACAGGAACACCTGGAAAAAACAAAACAAAACAAAACAAAACAAAAACACCAAACAAAAAACAACAACAAAAAAACAAAACCAAAAAAAAAAAAAAAAAAAACAAAAACACAAAACCAACCAAACAAAAAAAAAAAAAAAAGAAAAAAGAAAAAAAAAAAAAAAAAGAAACAAACAAAAAAAACCACAACCAGAGATGACAATCTTTCCCTCTCAGAGGTTCCCAGAGCCCCTCAGCATTCAGAGAATTCCTCCCCTGGCATTTCTCCTCTCCCAGGCTGATATTTTATCCCCCCAGTTTGCTGTCTGTACCTTGGCAGCAAGGTGCTCTCACTGAACTGCCCCTGCAGGAACTGGGCTCAGAAATGCCCATCAGAGGAGTTTATTGCTATTTACAGTCATTATTATGAACCATTTCATGGACAAGTCCTGGTTTATCCTGACAGCCCCTAGGGCTGATGGCTCAATAAAGCATTTCTGCATGAGCTGGGTGCTGTAAAATTCATGGCAGAACTGCTGGGTTGGAAGGGACTCCAGTTCCCAGAATTCAAATCTCATTTTCTGGGGATATTTGATCCCAGCAAGGGCAGGCTAAACAAGGTAATTTGGTCCAAAGCCTGGAAAACACAACAGCAGCTGATTTACTCCACAGCCTCAGAAATGTTTTCACTCCAAGCCTGCCAGACAAACTCAGAACTCAGCCCAGGATCTCCAGCAGAGCTGTAGAAACAATTGATTTTTCAGTTCAGTAGCCAAATTGGAAAAGTAAATAGTTTGAGATTACCCAGAATGGGGTTTTTTGTTGGTGTTCTTGAATTGAAACAGGCTGAGGAGCTGCAGCCTCCCCAGCAGCCTGGCCAGGGGGATTTTCCAGCCAGCACAGCAATGCTCAGGACTGAGCACCTTGATTCCCCAAAAAAGGGCTCTGGCCACACCCTCAGCCTGTGGGGAGGGGGTGCTGCCCCTCCCCTGCTCTTGGTTCCATGGGTTCCATCAGCTGAGGAAAGGCAGGACCAGGGCAAGGAATCATTGCTGATGGAATTATTGCTGATGGAAGTAATCCCAATGGAATTACTGCTGATGGAATTATTGCCAATGGAATTAATCCCAATGGAATTACTCCCAGTGCCCAGGAGCTGCCAGCTGCAGAACAGCACAGGGAGAAGGGCTGGGATGGCCCTGGGAGGGCAGGAAAGCTCCAAATCCCTGGACACTGAACCTCTCCTTCCCAAATGTGTTGGGTTGATGTGGCCAGAAATGTGAATTCTGTGTATTCCAGCAATGTGAATTCTGTGTATTCCAGAAATGTGAATTCTGTCCCATCTGTTAACCCAGCTGGGGCAGTGCCCCTGATCTCCTGGCACACATTATCTGCTCATGGGCCATCTTTAAACCAGCTGGGCAATCATCTTTATCTTCCCACAGCCCATCCTCCCTCCAGGAGATATCTCCTGTTCATGGCCAGTGAGTCCCAGGGCATGACTGATAAAATTCCATCATCCCATGGGAGATGCTCCAGCCAGGGGAGGAGCCAAGCCTTTCCTACCCAGATAAAAACTGACATTTGGAACACCAAGGCACCTTCTTCCCACTGGATTCCAGAGGAAAACCAGACCTTTGCACATCATCCCTGGAGCTTCAGAGGAAACTGCACCTTCTCCAGGAGCACTGCTCCAGCTGAACCACATCTGCCCCTGCAGGAGGATGCAGCCACCATTGAATGGGACTGTGCCAACACCCTGACTGACTGACGGGTGTCAGCTTGGATTCTGACTCTGGCAGGGCTGGGATTGTTCTGTGTAATACTGCATTGCTATTTTAATTTTCCTAGTCAAGAACTGTTATTCCTAATTCCCATATTTTTGACTGAGAGCCCCTTAATTTCACAATTACAATAATTTGGAGGGAGGGGTTTACATTCTCCATTTCCAAGAGAAGCTCCTGCCTGTATTGGCAGACACCTGTCCTCAAACCAGGACACCAAACAAAGCAGGAGTTTCTCCTGTCTGGGCTGAGCCCAGGATCTCCCCAGGCAGGGTCAGCACGGGGGCAGCTCGTGCCCCTGTCCAGCTCCCACCTGTGGCTCAGGTTTTGTGCAGATTTTCTCTTCCTTCACTGCAGAATAACCTGCCAGGACAAAGAGATAATCACTCAGCCTGGAAAGCAAGGGAAAAGCAGGAAAACCACAGATCTTATCCTAGAAGAGAAGTGCTGAGAAGCAAAACCCCCCAATTTTATCCCCAGAACTCAGGGAACACTTCAGTAGGGCAGGGCAATGGTTTGGGATTTTATTTTTTTACCTCTTTAAATAGTTGGCCATGTTTGGATCTGCTTCCCCTGCTTGGATTACCCTGGAATAATTTCCCAGACTCCAGCAACCTCCAGACTCAGCTAGTGCCTGTTCAGCAGCTTTTGATGGATGATTTCCCAGCGTTTCAGCTCCTTCAGGATGCCTTGACCAGGTCACATCCATCAGCTGAGGATCAGCCTTCCCTCCTGGGTTTGTGCTCAGCAGCAAAACACAAACCAAGCCCCAGCAAGAAAACAACACAGGAAACCGCCCAGACCAACCCCACAGAGAAAACACAACAAAAATGGAAATGCACCAACGTTTCTGCTTGGCTCCAGCAAACCCACAGCCCCATTCCCCAGTTCGGGGTGGAAAAGCAGCCAGCACAATTTGGCACCACCAAATTCCCAGAAATTCCCACAAATTCCCACAAATTCCCACAAATTCCCAGCTGCAGGGAGTGCACCCACACACATCCAGGACATTTTGCAGGCAGGAAGGAACCATGAAAAAGGAAATTTTTTTTTCCCTGCTCAAACCAACCAGACACGAGTGAGAGCACTCAGCCAAAGCCAGCTACAACAATTAACCATAAATTGCAAATAATTACTAAAAATTACTGAAAAAAATTACTTTGTGTTGAATTAGACATGCAAAATCTTTGAGTTCTGCTTATAATTATTTAGAAATATAATAATCTCCTGAAGATAATAAGGAATGTTTACCAAAAACTCGGAGATGCTCTTTCCAGTATTTTCTTAAAACTAATCAAGTTTGAAATCCCAAGTTTCCTTTTATAAACAAGGTCATAAAATGCCTTAAAAATCTCCCAGGAAATTCATGGAAATTTATTCAGTCTGGTATGAGAGAGTAAATCTCAGTTATGCTTGTGGATCCTTCCCCAATCCATGTACATTTTAATTAAGCCCATTAATTTTACAGGATTGCTGCTTGTTTGTTGTTGGATTGTTGCTCTGAAGAAAGCTTCTTTTCAGCTTTTTTCAATGGAAATTAAATTCCAAGAGCTTCAAAGTAAGTTTTTCTACTGAAACCAGCACTGAGAAACACAAAACATTTCCTGCTGCATAGAAAGCCTGGTTTGGTTTTCTCCTTTGCATAAGATAATTAAAAAAAATATTTCTTTTATTATGAGTCCACTGAGAAAATCCATGTGCTTCCTCAAGCTCTGTGTCATTCCAGAGGGTCCTGATCCATTAACTATCTTAAATTACTGGAGGAATTTCCATGTGATTGTGGCTTCCAGGCCAATTTCCTAAATTTCTAACTATACCCTGACCTGGTTTGATTATTTGCAGCAACTCTTCCACCTCTGACATTTGATTTTATCTCAATTTTTATCAGCACTCAAAAATTCAAAGCCAATTAAAACACCCTCAGGGAAAAATGTGTTTATAGTTTGACAAATATTCCATAAAACTGCTCAGGACTGGGATTGAGTGCTTAGAATCCTAAAACCATGGAATGGTTTGGGTTGGAATGGACATAAATCCCCCCAGTGCCCCCCCTGCCATGGCAGGGACACCTCCCACTGTCCCAGTGTCCAGCCTGGCCCTGGGCACTGCCAGGGGTGGATATCCACAATTTCCTTGGATATTATTCTCACTACTGACACAAAAACCCATCACACAACAAGTTCAGTGCAGCAGAATTGAAAATCTCTGTGTTTTCTATCCAAATTACTGTCAGCACTGGGGAAAAAAAAAAAAAAAAAAAAAACCAACAAAAAACAACTTACTTCAGTGTAGGGACTTAAATTGTCAGAAGAATTCCTTGTGTCTCCATAAAGGTACCATAAATCCTGGCAAAAGCCATTCTCTAGCCTAAACAACTCATTCTCCAGGTTGTGTTTTCCCAGGCTGCCTCCAGAACCTGAGAGGAAAATGAAGAACGAGTACATGAAGGAAATCATAATTTACAATATGTTCTGAAGCCAGGCTGCATTTAAAACAACTGGAATTTGAGATTTGCTTGTCAGGAAAAAAAAAAAAAAAAAAAAAAAAAAAGCTAACAAGGAAACCATGTAAATGCTGTGCATTTGTTTTGTTCCTGCTATAAATGCTGCAAGTGTCTGACAAATCCCCATAATGAGCTCCCATCTCCAGGAGGAAGGAAAGGGAGGTTGTTCAAGGCTGCAGGGAGTGGAAGAACAGGGAAAACATGGAAGAGCAGAGGCAGCACCTACAGGAGCTCTGAGTTCCCTGGAATAAACTGATTTTTTGTTGGGGAAAAAAAATTGATTATTAAGAACAGTAAAGTCTCGTGGCTTGTGAGGTTTGTGCCCTCTGGCAATAGCATTGCTCCAGGGGAAGCAGATCCCAGATGGTTTCAAATCAAAATCCATTAAAATCCATCCCAGCCCACCCTTCCAGAGGCAGGGACACCCCCCAGTACTCCAGGGTGCTCCAACATCCCTTGGGCACTGCCAGGGGTCCAGGGGCAGCCACAGCTGCTCTGGGCACCTGTGCCAGTGACACACAAATGGTAAAAGTAGCAAAGTTGAATGTTTTGAAATATTATTCAAAATAAAAATAAAATTCCTGGCAACTAAGAGCAAAGCTCCAAAGCCTTGGGGTTCTCCAAGGGTGCAGAGGGGAGCATCCCCTTGATCCACACAGGAGCTGCACTCTGTGATCCATGGGGGCAATTCCAGCTCAGGGTATTCCAGGAGTTCTCCTGCTGGCACTGCCACCTTCACCTCCCACCCTGTGCTCACCACTCCTGCCTGCTGCCCATCCCATCCCATTGTCCCATCCCACATCCCAGCTCCCATCATCCCATATCCCATCATCCCATCATCCCATCCCATTATCCCATCCCATCATCCTATTATCCCATCCCATATCCCATATCCCATTATCCCATCCCATATCCCATTATCCCATCCCATATCCCATATCCCACCATCCCATATCCCATATCCCATTATCCCATCCCATCCCATATCCCACTATCCCATATCCCATATCCCATCATCTCCCATCCCATCCCATTATCCCATCATTCCCATCTCCCATCCCATCCCCAAAGTGCATTTTTGTGGCACTCAGGTGCCCAAGGTCCCCTTTTTTTGGGGCTCTCTCCTTCCCTTCCCCTTCTCTCAATCACAAAACAAACAAGGTTAAATTAACCTGACAGAGTCATGGAAACTCCGGAGCTGGGACCTGCAGGGATGATCCAGTCCAGCTCCTGACCCTGCACAGGACACCCCAAAAATCCCAAGCATTGTCCAAGCTCAGCAAAGGCTCGCCCATGATGAGTTAATTCTAAATGTCTGGAAGACAAAATCCCAGTCCTACACAATTTTGTCTCCCCCACTGCCAGTCCAGACCTCAAAAATTATGCAAAAATCCCAGTTCCTCCTTCCAGCCTCACTCCCAACAATTGCTGCTCTCCATTTCCAGCTCTTCGCCCAAGGCTCCTAAAACATCATGTGGGGATTTGGGAGCCCCATTTGAAACAAATTGTTTTAATTAAAACAGTAATTTCCAACCCCGAGAGATGTAAACTATTAAAGAGCTGCCAGGAGGGAGAGGCACTAATGGAGAGCAGTGAGCAATTACAGCCAAGCTGCTGCTGGATCTCGGGGAAAAGGGCTGGGGGAGCAGAGCCAGATCCTCCAGCAGCATCCCCAGAGCCCAGGGCTCCCCTCCCAGACAGGCTCAGCTCCTTTCCTCAGGTGCTGAGTCCTTGGGATATAAGGGGAGGGATCAGGAATGCAAGGAATAAATCTCCTCCAAAAAATTCCGAAAACAGGCACAGAGCTCGGGGCAGGAAATGTTTGAGCTGGTGGAAGTGAATGCTCTGTCTCAGGCAGCTCAGCTGTGCCTCTCCCAGACAGCCAGGATCTTGTGGGATGGGCCACGGCTCAGGAGAATTCAGAATGTCAACTTCTGTGTGCTCTTCTTCCCGTAAAAATGGGTCTTATCCCACCCCAAATCAAATTCTTGGCGCCTTCCCTGGAAACGTCAATGTCAGCCAAAAGAAGAAAGGAAAAAGCTTTTTTCTAAATATATTTTTTGAATTGTAAATGGGAGGACAATAAGAAGAATATCCAACAACAATCAACAATAACAATTTGGACAATTTGTCCAAGAGCCATCTGTCTTCTTCCAAAATAATTCTGGACTACTCACAAACTCAAACCTCAGAAGGCAAAATCTGCTTCTGGTTACCAAGGTCAATATTTCTAATCTCCACTTGTTTCATATTTGAGGGCTGAATTTATGCCATGTACGCAGCCTGGAGGAATTTTACTCCTGTTCTGACCTCTGGAAGGGTTCCTGTTCCAAGGAAGAGTTGGTTTGTGTCTGGAGCTCTGGGTACCCAGCTGTCCCAGAGAATGTCCAGCTGGAAATCAACCAGAGAGTGGCATCCAAAAGTAAATATATTTCATTTTCCTAGTCTGATCTGCTGAAGTGCAGAAACAGAGAATCATGGAGTGATTTGGATGGGAAGGGATCCCAAACCCCCCCAGTGCCACCCCTGCCATGGCAGGGACACCTCCCACTGTCCCAGTGTCCAGCCTGGCCTTGGGCACTGCCAGGGATCCAGGGGCAGCCACAGCACATCTGGGAATTCCATCCCAGCTCCCAGGGAACAATTCCTGCCCAAATCCCATCCAAATGAACCTTTTTTTTCAATTTAGCCATATTTAAGCATTTCAGGGACTTACCATTCTTAAGAAAACCACCCTGTTCTGGAAGTCAGGAGATCAAAATTTCACTTCTAGACATCAACATCTCTCCTGAAATCATCCAGAACCACCTACATTTGGAAACACACACACACAAAATATTAATTAAAAGCCATTTTTTGCAACGTTGATTGCTAGCAGGGAAAACTAAAGCTGCGCCAAGGGAGATACAGGTTGGATATTAGGAAGAATTTTTTAATGTAAAGAATAATAAAGTATTGGAATGCTTTGCCTGGGGAGGTGGTGGAATCACCATCCTGGATGTGTTTAAAAAAAGCCTGGATGTGGCTCTTGGTGCTGTGGATTAGTTGAGATGTTGGGCTGGGTTGGTCTCGATCTTGGAGGTCTCTTCCAACCTGGTGATTCTGTAACAATTCTGTGAAAACAATTCTGTGAAAACAGTTCCATTTCAGAGTGAAAATCAGCAAAATTTCTGAATGGAAGCAGCAAGAAAGCAAAAATTTAAAAATAATTTTAAAAAATTGAAAACCCCCAGAACTTTTCCCAGCTAAAATCTCCAGCTGTTTTCTCTTTCCCCTGGGTTTCTCTCAGCAAACCCAGCAGCCACAGAGCAGCTCCTTCCTCCCTGGGATTCCTGCCTCGACCTCCTGGAGCCAGCAAGGAGGAGAAAAGTGGGATTCCCATCAATAATTCCCTCCTTGCTTGGCTCAAAGCTCGTTTACAGGAGGAATATTTAGCAGGAAGTGCCTTTTGAGGCCCTTCTCCCCTCGTCTCACCATCTGGTGTCACCTGGCTGCTCAGGTGAGGCACACGCGCAGGTAACGCCGCGCTCCACCCGAGCTCTGCTGCAAGAATTAAACCACATTAAACAGAATTACAGGGATGGAATCACAGCAAACCAAGCCTCTCAAAGCCCCCTGCAGGTGTTTAACTGTGGGAGTCCAGGGTATCTCCCTGACTCCTTTGGGGATGCAAAAACCCCCATGGCAGACCCCTCTGAGACCCCCAAATGGTGCCCAAGAGCTGCAGGGGCTGGATTTAGCTCCTTGGGAGAGTTTGCCAACACTGAGGGAAGAATAACAAAACATGAGAGCTAGCAGAGTGTAAATTAGAATATTAGAATGTGGAATAAGTAGGTTTTTGGATTGTTTATATTAAGGGCCATGTGGTTGAGATAGAGGAACCTGGGTGTGGTGGGCTCCTTCTTCCTTCTTCTTCATGTCATCCATGTTGGGGAGGCATCCTGGGAACCACAGATTGGATGGGGGAAGAACTGGACATTGTAAAGAGATTGCATGGCATTGGGAAGAGTCTGTAAACATTGTTTAGGTAGTTTTAGGGATAAAAGATTTGGCACAGCCTGCCCAGACCTGTGTCGGGCTGACTGAAACATTTCAGAAGAGAAGATAAATAAACAGCTCTGCAACAACACAAGGTGATCTGGAGAAGCTTTCCTGCTGGGAACTCTGAGAGAAGCCAGACTGACCAGCTGCATGTCCTCTCTTGGGAGGTCTCACTCCTAGAGAGACCCTCGGGGAGGGACATTTAACCAGACACCCCACAAGGGCACACAGATAAATTCAAGTTTCCGCTGCAACGGCGGGCGGAACGCTGAACAGGGAGCAAAATGTTTGGCCTTATTTTTAATTTAAACGTAGTTCCAGAGATGAAGAGCCTGGAGGCAGCCAGCACAGCCAGTCAAAGCTCAAGGATGATGAAGTGCTCTGAGCACTCTGAAATCTCCTCTGCCCGGCACCGCTCGGCTCGTCCGAGGAGGAATTTTTTTTCAGAACAAAGTTGCTTTTTCGCCTTTCATTTTCTAAAAAGTGTTTGCAAAAAACCTGATTTCTCTTTGGCGAGGGAACCCTTTGAAGCGACCCAAATAGGCTTTGAAGTGAAAATAGAGGAGTCATTTTGTATTCATGCACCCCTTTTTCCCTCCCCCCCTCCCAAAAATGAAGGTGTAGAACTGGGTGAAAAATTTATACCCTGGAACAGGCGGCCCCGTGACATCAGCGGCGTTCAAGGGAACAAAACGGCACAAAAATGGAAGTGGAGAGGTCTGGGGGTGCAAATCAAAGACACTGGGTGGAAATGCTGCTTAATTAGTGCAGATGAAAAGGCTCCAACTGGAAGGCAGAAGGCTGCAGTGTAGAAAATTCAGGAGGCATTAATGGGCTGGTGAAAATGTCGCTCTTTGGAGCTGTCAGCCTCGCTTAGAAAGCTAAAAAATTTATTAAACCTCAGTGAATGTTGCTTTTCTCAGTCACAAAGGCCATTAAGAACTCCTGGAAGTGGTGGGCACCACACAGTCCATTAGCAGCTGGATGTTAACGCTGTTCTCTCCCTCCTTCCAACCCCATAAATGTATTTCTCTCCTCTAATATTTCCTAAGAGGCTCCTGTGGCACAGATTTTCCCTTGCACATCGCTCCTCAGCCTCAGAACAAATGAGACTGGCTGGTCTCACTCAGAAACTAAAAGTTTTCAGGTAGTTCTCAGCGGAATGATGAAAAATCCCACAGGTTCCAGAAAGCAATTGGTAAATACAGGCTCCTGCTTCCATAAAAAGCAATTTATTAAACACAAATGTTCGGCAATGTGAAGTGTTTTACTGCTGCAAATTCAATACTGCTGGAAACACACTCTGAAGTCAATAACCCAGCAGTAAAAGCAGCAGCACACACACAAATGCCTCATCTTATTCCACAAGCCACCATTTTCTCCCACACAAAATTCCCATCAAAACATCAGCTTCAAATTCTTACCTGAGCTGTCCAGTGGAAGGAACAGCAACCAGGCTTTTTATTTTCACTTATTTTTTTTCTTAATAAATCCTCAGCACTTAAATCCCTTTTCATGTATATTGGATGTTTAGGAAGAGGGGAACAGTCTTCCTGGGAAAAAAAAAAGAAAAAAAATCACACAAATAAATCATGCAACAGGAAAGCTCATAAATCTGCATTTATATTGGAAGTAAAACTGAACTCACCAGAGGTGATTTACTGCCTCTAATAATGAATGTGACTATTGGGTCCTTAGATTTTCATTAGTGTGGTGAAAGAATTTATTTTATGTGCAAATATTTAAATACTTGTAGAAAGCAAATGTAAAAATATTGCAAATATTAAGCCTCCAATTACTTGGAGTTATGCGAAAATTCATTGAAAAATAATTTCCTGCCCGCAGAAAAATAGATTGTCAAAATCTGGGGTTTCTGCTTTGCCGGGGAATCCGAGGGTTTGGTTTGGAGACTGGGTGAGGAAATTGAGCATTTCCCACAGAAATGGGCAGGGAGCAGGACAGGACAAGTTTGGGGATCCCTTATGAATCAGGGAATTGTTAAAGATTTCAGAGTGCAACCACTGCCAAGGCCAGCAGTGCCCCGTGTCCCCAGAGCCACATCCCCAGGGCTGTGAATCCCCCAGGGATGGGCTCTCCAAACCTGCCTGGGCACCACAATTCCAGTGAAAAAACTCCTCCCAATATCCAACCTGAGCCTCCCGTGGAGAATCCTGACCAAATCTTCCTCCAAACCAGCAGAACTGTGACTTGCTGATGGCTTGGAGGAGAGGGAAGGTCTCACCGAGGGATGATGGTTTTGTCCTGTCCTGATGGATGCCAGGATGGGAAGGAGGTGGAAATGTTGGAGCAAGGATGAATGAGGCCGTGAGGTTGACAAGAGAAGTGCAGGTCCTCCCCTTTGGGAGCTCACCTGGACTGGAGAAGGTTCTGTGGAGCCCTCCCAGCTCTGGGGGGTCACAGGACCTCCAGCAGCAGCTGGTGGGACAAGGAGAATGGGTACAAAGTGAAATTTAGCTGGATTTTGGGCAGGAGTTGTTCCCTGGAGGGTGGGGATGGAATTCCCAGATTTGCTGTGCCCAAGGCCAGGTTGGAGCACCTGGGACAGGGGAAGGTGTCCCTGACCATGGGGATGGCACTGGGTGGGATTTGGGGTCCCCTCCCAGCCCAAACCATTCCATGGTGGAGGAAGATGGAGAATCACAAACACCCTGAGCTGCTTCACAAAATGAACAACAACGATCCCAAGTGTCTGCAGGCAGAAGTTCCAAGTTCAGACAATTCCCAGCAAGGCAAAGCAGAAAACCCCACCAGTGTTCTCATTTCACATCTCCTGTGCTCACACCACAACCACCAGGACACACAAGCCCTTTTTTCCTCCAGATGCAGAGTTCTGGTGATTTGGAACTGTTTGAGTTCAGCTCAAACCAGAAATAAAAAAAAAAAAAAAAAAAAATCTGATGGCAATGAAAGTTCAGCTCTTCCCTCTCAGCACAGGAGGATGGGAAAGAATTCCTGTTGGGTTTATGTGATTTGAGTTGATCACTCTGTGCCTACTTACCTTAAGCAACCAGCTGTGATGCTGCTTTATTTTTCAGAGCTCCAATAAAGAAAATGCTGCAATTTTGTAAATTATAGCCCTGCCATCGATAGCTGCACTTCCAATGTGCTTATCTTAGCTCGTGCTTAAATCAAATCAAACACTTCCCTTAACAGCAAACCCTGCAAAAACCTGACAGGACAAAATGCAAAATGCAGAGGGGATCTGAGATGTGATTTAGGCTGATTGCAAAAGGCACTTGCCAGAGGAGGAGATGAGCACAGGGGGACCAGGGGCTTGTTCCAGCCCTCCCCGAGGGGTTAGCACAGAATTCCATCACTTCAGCAATTAGGGAGGCAGATTTCCATCCCCAGCTCCCATCACTGCCTCGTATTTGGATATATGACAGGAATGGTTCGTGTGGGAAGGGATTTAAAGGGATTTAAACCCCCCACATGGCAGGGACCCCTTCCACCACCCAGGCTGCTCCAACCCCCATGTCCCACCTGGCCTGGGACACTTCCAACCATTTTAACCTCTGAAATATGACTTTAGAAAACTCAAATTAACTCCTCCCGAATTTCCCAAAGAGTGGAGGGAGCAACAGGCACCTCGGCAGCCTCAAAACCCTGCCTGGTCACAGACTTGTATCCAAAATAAATGTTGGATTTTATGCTCACCTTCCATTAACTGCCAGGAGCACCTTACCTGGGATGAGCGCCTGTTTATCCATTTTAATTGGATATTAAAGTGTGTTTTGTGGCTGCAGCCCAAACATCAGAGGCACATTAACTGACAATAGCTTTAACAACAACAAGAAACCCAGCCCACCGTTGGCACACGGGCAATTATTCTGCAATTATCCAGAAATCACATTACCCACTAATTGTCTGACAGGTGCCTAATTGCTTCTCTAAATAGGGGGTGAGGCCCTACCCCTGGGTTTTCTCCATTCTTTTGCTTGACCACCTTTCCTTCAAGCACTGAAAACAGGAAGCAGCAAGAACCAGTTTTTATTCTGTTTTTTGGTTGGTTTTTTTTTTTCCCCAGCCCTGTCCTGGGCAATCCCCAGCTCGGTGCCACTTACCTGGGGACAACCTCATGTCCCTGAGGGTCCAAAAACTTTCCCAAGTTTGATCCTGAAGCATCCATGGTCAAATTCCAGCAGGTTTTTAAGGGGAGGGGGGCTGGGAAGGGGACTTGGATGTTCCTGGAGGTTTTTTCCAACCTTAATGATTCCATGCCTGGCACATTCCCAGCCCTCCCTGTGTGAGCAGAGTAAAACCTCCCACACCTACTCCAGGTGGAAATGATCCCATTCCCAGCAGAGATAAATAAATATCTTTGTGTGTGTGCAATTTATCTCCTCTAATTTGAAGATTCTCCTTTTCCCACGAGGAAAAAGCTGAGTTAGGGAGAGACACACATGAGGAAAAGGGAGAGTCTGGCACCATTATCCTCACCAGCTGTTTTATCCTGCAATCACAGCCTGCTTTGGGTGGGAAGGGAGCTGGAATTCACCTTGTTCCAGCCCTGACACCATCCCAGTGTCCAACCCCAATGTCCAGCCTGACCCTGGGCACTGCCAGGGATCCACAGCAAATCTGGGAATTCCATCCCCACCCTACAGGGAACAATTCCTGCCCAAAATCCCATCTAAACTCACTCAGCTTTAAGCCCTTCCCCTTTCCTGGAGGGCTCAAGGTAACCAAGGAATGAGCATGGCACTTCAATTGAATTCCATCCCAGCCCCTGCCCACCCTACAGGGAACAATTCCTGCCCAAAATCCCACCCATCCCTGCCCCCATCCTGTCCCAGCCCCCTCTCCACATTTCTCCTTGGCTCCTTCAGGTGCTGAAAAGCCAAAATCAGCCCAGAGCTTCTCCCCTCCAGCTGAACCACCCCAATTCTCCCACAACAGAGGTGCCCCAGCCCTTGGATGAACTTGTCACGTTGAAGGCAAACATTTCAAAGGAGCCTTAATGAGGGAATCAGAGGATTTACAGAATTAGCTGTAGGGCACTCGGATTCCTTGTTAAGAGCAGCAGCTTTGTGGGAATGTCACAGAGCAAACAGCACAGCAAAGCATCATTACAGCAAAATTAATTCAATGCTAGTTACAGCACATCTCATTTGACTACTGTAAATCTCCTTCTGTGCCTGCTAGTAGTTATTTAATGGAAAACAAGCAAACAATGGTGTATTGCTCTCATATCTGTCCCTGCAGCTCCCAGGATCCGAGTGCCACTGCAGCAAGTCTCATTCAAACACGACAAAAACACCATTCCTGCATCATTGTGGGAATGATCTCCATCAATCCTTCTGCAGCCACTGAAAACACAGGATTTCTGCTTCTTATGACAAATAAATCTTAAATATTGATGCTCTGGCAAAAAATTCTCCTCTTAAACACAAAATTAACTCCCCGAGTGCTCATTCAGACAATTGGCACCTTCAGTGATTGAGGCCAAACAAATCACAGAGGATTGGTTTCATGTCTAGAAACAGCTTTTGATAAATCTCAAGTTTTCCAAGTGGCCTTTAGCTGATCCCTCACAATTGAAACACAAACAGGATTATTTTGCCTGTGCCTCATTGTTGTATTTTAATGCTCACCACTTGCAGCTTGTAACAGATAAAACTCCCCAGTTTAAGGATGAGCTGCCTGAGAAGAATCCTGTCTCTTGTTGTGAAACCTCAGTCCTTCCTGTTAAATTACCCTGGATTTATGCACAGGATATGTTCTGTGGCAAACCCAGCATTGCCCAGGCACACAGCAGCAGGACCAGTGTTAGCCTGAGTTGATTTTTGTTTTTTTTTCTCCTCCTGTACAGTTTGTCGAGTCTCTCAATTTAATTTTTACACAAGATGCTCAATTTTTGCACAAAGAACTTGTCTGGAGCCAGGCTTTAATTGCAGCACTCCATGATTTCCTCCCTGGGAATGCAAAGTGCTTTTAATGAAAACCAAAAATTGGACACCTGACCCAAGACATTGTGGGGAAAGAGCTGGAAAAGGGTCACACAGCCAGGAAAAAAGGAAAATACAGAGCCAAGCACAGGCATCCAAAGGGAATTCCTCTTTCCTATGGGATCATCCTTCATTTCCCAAGTGAATAAAACTCCTGCTGTAGTTGGGAGACCATGGGCACCTTCAGACTCTGGGTGAGAAGGAAAATTCCTCACAGGAACAGCCTGGATGGTGGCAGGGGAGGCACTGGGGGGGCTCTGAGGTCCCTTCCCACCCTCTGGACTCACTCAGACAGGGATGAGCCTTCCCAGAAATTTGTCCATCTCCATGGAAATTATGTACAGATTCAAAATGTGCAACTGATTTCAGCTGAGACAACGACAAAAATATTTCTTATAAACATAAAATGAATTTGTGCCAAAACCTTTTGATACCCAAACTGAAATTGGCTGTGAGCTGCCCAACATGGGCCTGAGCTACAAGAAAATCACTGTCCTCAGTAAAAGGATTTAAATTTTGGTGAAAAGCCCTTCAGCAAATGGGTGCCAGGCCCAGAAGAGAAAACCAGAATGAGCAATTCTTCACCTCCCATGGCTGAGGACAGTGAAGGGTCTGGACAGTTCTCAGGCATTAAACCCCAACCCTTTATAAGATTTCTCTGAGCAGCTCTCCCTAATTCCAAACTGCAGAGTGCCCAGGGAAAAGCTCCAAAAACAGATTAAGGGATTTGAGAGCAGCACACAGAGCAAGATCTGCAGGGGTCAGAGCACTTGGTTTATCAAAGAGGGGTGAGAGGGGCACTTTGATCACAGATTAAGGAGCCAAAAAGGATAAAAAATCCTGCTGGAGTGAGCCCTTCACCCAGGCAGGAGCAGGGATCCATTTCCAGGGGTGAGAGGGGAAAAGTGCCAGAACCACAGAGGAAACAGCAGCTCTTGGAGCAAAGCTGTGAATAATGAATGACTGAAGGAAATTACCAAAGGTCCTCGGGGCTGCTGCACTGCCAGAGGTCTTTAACACAAGGCTGAGGTGGTTTTTTCACAAGAAATGCTCCAGCTCAGCCAGAGCTGCTGCACTGGAATCAGCTCAGGGAAATCCCACAGAGCTGGGCACTGATCAAACCCTGGCTGGGATGGGCCTAACCCCAAACAAAACCCAAATTCCTACTCATTTGTTTTCAATCCCACTGAAAAACACACACACAAAAAAAAAAAAAAAAAAATCCAGGTAGAGTGTATTTCCATTAAAAATGTCATGGCTGATGGTGCAAAGAGCCAGGGAACTTCTTTGCTGCTGCCACAGGAGCTATATTCTCCTTTTTTTCATAAATTCCTGCTCCTCCAACTCCAGCTGTGCTCTGTTCAGAGGGTCAGAGACCAGAGCTGGTCCAGCCTAAATAACAAAGATAATTAACCAAAGTAACAAAGATAATTAACCAAAGTAACAAAGATAATTACCAGGATGAGGAGCACTGAGGTTGTTCAATTTTCTCCTCTTCCAGCAGCTGCTCCCAGAACCAGCCAGGCTCCTACTGGTTTGGGAGCCCCTTTTACTGGTTTGGGAGCCCCTTTTACTGGTTTGGGAGCCCCTTTTCCCAGCCCACCCAAATTCCTGGCCCTTAATGGATCCATCAAGGTAGTCACTGCTCTCATCTCGAGTGCTCCCTACAAACACCCAGAAATTATCCCAAGTTTTCCCCTCCTGAGTGAGCCTTGCCAGCCCATCAGTCACGAGCTCCTGGGTGTTTGGGGCTCTCTTATCCACATGGAATCCCTGGAATAAAAAGCAGAGGAACAAGTGCTTTGCCATCAGTCAGTGACTTCATTTTCCCCCTGTGAGCTCTAAAACTGGTCACTTAAACAAGCACTGGTGCTCCTGATTTATGGGAGGGAGGGTTTGGCCACAAAGATATTTCATCCGTGGGCAAATCTGTTTTATAGCCAACAATTTGTCAGGTTTCTAAAGCTCTGCCAAGAGCTGTTATTGATGGGAGAAGGCAAAACCAGCAAGGAGAAGCCAAAATTTTGGCATCACACACCAGAAAAGTCACAGCAGCCGTTAGAAAATTGTTGTCTGAGAGGAGAAAATGCTTGGATATGGATTTGACCAACACTCAAAAGCAGCTTTGGCCCAAAGAGGGGTTTCCTACCCCACATCTTCCCAGGCAGGTACAAAATTTCCACATAAATCCATCAAATCATAGAATCATGGAGTTCTGTAGCTCTTAAAGCTGCAGAAACCTGTCTCCATATAAATCTATATATAAATATTTGCATCCCCAGCTCCCCAGTTTTGGGTCAGACCCCTCCTCAGCCCCTCCCAGCAGGGTCACCCTGCAAAACAGCAAATCCAACAATCCTGTTATTGGGGCTGCTCCCCCTGGAGAGGAAACTCTCATTATTTACAGGATTAAATCACTGCAGGCAGGGCTGGGCTCCTCCTCTCAACGTTCTCTTCCCATTTCCCCAATTTTTGGGGCAACCTGTGGAGCAGCAGAGGTGGAGGGAGGGAGAGAAGAGTGCAGGGCTGAGGGGGGAGGTTCTGCAGGGATGACAGATTCAGCCCTGGGTGACAGATTCTGGCATCCCCCCTCACATCAACTAAACTGGTAATTGGAGGGACATTAATTACAGGAGGAGCAGGGCAATGCTGGCAGCTCATCCCAGTGCTGCTGGGCACTCAGCTGAGCCTTGGAAATCCAGCCCTTGGCTTTGAGGAGCCACCTGTGAAGCACAAGGATCTGAACTCTATTAACTCAACACCTGACACGTTGTTTATAAAAGATCCTGAAGGCTTCATCCTTTATTGAAAGCTCCCAGTGCCCAAGGAGCTGTAAATCATGGAAATGGCAGGAAACAAAGGATGTCCTCACCCTGCTCACATCCCTCAAAGGCAGAGCAAAGATTTGTTTAAAGTTTCTTGCCCAGGAGAGCCCAAAGAAGCCCCACAGCAGCAGCAGGGCCAGGATGTTATCATGGAACAGCAACACCAAGAACCAAAGGCAGATTTACCCTTTTAGACAGTTAGGGAAGTAAGAACAAGGGGAATTAACCCAGAGATTCCCTGGGGAGTTCTTCAGCATCCTAATTTTTACAGCACAGGGAAAAGTGATTCTTTAATTTTCTTTAATAACTCTCTCTAAAAACTGCAATCCTTTGGTGAAAATCATCCTGAGTGAGCAATGGATTGAGTTTCCCCTCCTTACCCAAGATCCAGAGTTAAGCAGAAGGTTCAGTCATTGTGGCCCTTTCTTGGAATAATTAAAAAAAAAAAAATTAGGAACTTTAGGAATTAGATCTTAACAGATTCTTACTTTAGGAAAACAGCTGAAACTTTAATTTAAACAGTGAAAATGAGGCAGGGTCTGGAAGGAGGAGAATTGCTCCAAGAATGAACCAATAGATCAGACATGGGGAGAGAGCAGCACAAAACCAGAGTGTGAGAGGGAAAATGAGGCTGTGCTGGGCTTGGAGCTGAGTTAGGGCAGAAAAATGAGCAGAGAGCAGCTGATCCCCAGTTTGGGAATCCCTTGGGAGGGTTTGGGGTTTGGGAAAGCCTTTGGAGGCAGCTGCAGGTGGGAGCAGAAGCAATCCACCCATTTTCCTTGTCAAATCCAGGCAGGAGCCTCCTGCCTTGGCTTTGGGTGAAGGCAGGATTTCATCCTTTGGACCACTGAGAGAAGAATTACCAAGTTTTCTATATTTTTTAAAATCCTTTTCTAAGCCCAAGAAGTCCCACAAGCAGCATTTCCCTGTGACTGCAGGCAGCAAACACTCCCTGGCCCAGGTTTGTCTGCTAATTCCAAGCCTAGGCAGAAAATTCCAAGCCTAAGCAGAAAGGCCACGCTGGAACAGCCCCAAAATTCTGCCCCACTCCCACCAACCCCCCAAACCATTCCCAGCCTGTTCCATGGAAAAAAGCAGCCAAGCAAGGATATAGTGGTGCAGTTTTGCACTGCTCTGAACAATGCAAGGTCAGTTTGCAGCATTGAAAATGGCAAAAACAACAGTGATAACCCAGGAAGAAACACAACTGACATTTAAAAGGATTTGATTGATGCTGTAGCCTGTGGGGGAAAATCATGGAGATTCAGATGGGGTAGGAATGCTGCTCTCCAAAACAGAGACTTTGAGACTGAAAGGTCTTCATCCTGGGAGGTGAAAAAAAGGAAAAATATAGATAAAAAATTCCTTAGACTTTTGTTCCTGCAGAACAAAAGTATAATCCAACCCAATAACAAAAAAAAAATATAAATGTAATGCCATTGAGGATGCAGTTTCCAAGTCCTAAAAGCCATAATGCATCCTGGCTGGAAAACAAATTTTCTCCACAGTATTATAGGATTTGAGAGCAGGAGATTTTGTCAGTGGATTTCGCATGATGAATCAGGGAAATTGGAGACTGAAACATCACCACATCCCCAGGCATCTGCAGGGAAATGGGAAGGAAAGGGGAAATAAAAAATTGGAGGAGCACCTCAGGAACGTTCAGGAAATCACAGGAATGGGGAGTGGAAATCACACTGGGATTAGGGATGGGGGTACTTGGGAACTGAGCAGGCTCAGAGGGGAAATCCAGCAGGAGTCAGGCACCACAGAGAAAGGGAAAGTGGAATAAAATAAAGTGGAATGAAAAAAAAGACCTCTGGGTGTTCAGAGGGATGTGACAAACTGGAATCTCCAGGAAATTATTGAGACTGAATCTGAAATAACTCCACCAGCAACTGGAGCACCAAACCACATCCCCAGGTGCCACATCCTCATGGATTTTAAATCCCCACAGGGATGGAGATTCCAGCCAGCTGTGCCAGGCTGGACAAACCTTTCCAAGGGGAATTTCCCCAGACCTCTCCTGCCCAGGTGAACCATCCCAGGTGAGCAATCCCAGGTGAACAGTCCCAGGTGAACAATCCCAGGTGAGCAGTCCCAGGTGAGCAATCCCAGGTGAACAGTCCCAGGTGAACAATCCCAGGTGAACAATCCCAGGTGAACAGTCCCAGGTGAACAATCCCAGGTGAACAATCCCAGGTGAACAGTCCCAGGTGAACAATCCCAGGTGAACAGTCCCAGGTGAGCAATCCCAGGTGAACAATCCCAGGTGAACAGTCCCAGGTGAACAGTCCCAGGTGAACAATCCCAGGTGAACAATCCCAGGTGAACAGTCCCAGGTGAACAGTCCCAGGTGAACAATCCCAGGTGAACAATCCCAGGTGAACAGTCCCAGGTGAACAGTCCCAGGTGAACAATCCCAGGTGAACAGTCCCAGGTGAGCAATCCCAGGTGAGCAGTCCCAGGTGAGCAGTCCCAGGTGAGCAGTCCCAGGTGAACAGTCCCAGGTGAACAATCCCAGGTGAACAGTCCCAGGTGAACAGTCCCAGGTGAACAATCCCAGCTGTCCCAGCAGAGCTGCTCCATCTCTGAGCATCTGGTGCCTCCTCTGGGCTGCAGCAGCTCCTGCTGTGGGGCTCACCTGGGCACAGAGCCCCAGTCCCTCCCTGCAGCCCATAAAAATGATGTTTTTATGCTGTTACAATGAGAACAGAAAGCTGCAGACACTTCCCCTCGTGCCTGGCAAGAGCAGCTCCCTCCATTTCCCAGGTTCTCATCTCTGCCACTTCCCTTTACACTGAGCAATAAACGTGGCCCAGCCTGGACAGGATATTCCAAAGCTTTTCAAGGAAAACAGCTGCCTGAGCATCCCTCCAGCACAGCAACATTCCATCTCTCTCACATCTCACTGGAAGGGTTTGGGGCAATCTTTCCATGCTGAAACATTGATTTTTCTTCTGCAAAGGCAGAGCTGTTGTGGCTCCCACAGCAGCAGTGACTGGGCAGAAGTTACAACCCCAGGTTTCAGTGCCTCATGAGGACACCTAGAACAACACAAAATTGTTATTTCTTTTCACTATACCCACAGAGAGATTTGTGTGCTCAGTGACAGCTGAGGTAGGGCAGCCAGAAAAATTCCCTGTATCACCCAAAAAAAAACATTTGGAGCTGGAGATGTTTGTTTTCACCTTGGAGTGATAAATACAGAGAGAGAAAAGTCAAACTGCATCTGTGAGACACAAAAAAGCATTTCAAGCAAAACTTGAAGGTCCCTTCCAACCCAATCCACCCCCTGATCCCATAATTTCATGGCAGGAGGGTCTCAGGGAGCCACAGGACAGAGGAGTAAGAGGGGGTTTTCTAACTTTACACCATCAAAATAATATCATTAAATTATTCATGAATAATAATGCAGTTCATGGCTGTGAGAGGCTGAATTTTACACCAGCCCCACCACAACACCCAGCCACTCTCCAGGCTTCCAAACCACCCAGGACTGTTGAAGTTCCCTTTTAATTTGGCTCCAAGCAGCCTGGGAAGGTCTCTGGCTCTATTAATGGCTCTCATCTATCACTTAAGCCCAGAGCCACTTCCCAGCAGCCCTGTGATCAGGGAGGAAATGATCCTGACAAAACAACTTTGTTTTTTATGGCTTTCTAATCATTTTGCTATTGTGGAGTTGTGGCTGCAGTGAGAACTCTGTGATTTACAAGTGATTGCTGTGGGTGGGGATGTCACTTCCAGTGGCACCTACACAATTTAATATTTATGGGGGTGTTCATCTATCACACAGCATTTTAGGGAGCTGCACGGGGTTGATGGATGAATGTTGCCTGCTGAAAATGAGCTTTTCCTTAAGAATCACTGAATTATTAAGTTGGAAAAGCCCTGCAGGAGCAGAGTCCAGCCTTGGATCCCACCCTGTCCCCAGCCCAGAGCACCCAGTGCCACCCCCAGGAATTCCTGGGACACTCCAGGGGTGGGATCCAGCCCTCCCTGGGCAGCCCCTCCAGAAGAAGAAATCTTTTTTGGATTAATTAATTAATAAGGGATTCATTCCTCTGGGGAGCTTTCCTTAGCTCCACTGGAGCCCCAGGATCAAAGCCACACACTCATGTTTTACACACAAATGTGTCCCCTCCCCATTTCAGGCCCTCTATGAACCAAAATTAAATGATTAATAATCATGGGAAAGGCTGAATTCCAGAGGAGAGACTTGAGTGATTGGATCAAAGGCAGCTGAGGACACAGTGGGGCCCTGGTGTCACCTGATGGCCACCAAGGCTTTCCACCCCAAAGGACTCAGGATTCCCTGATCCCAGAATCAGAATCTATCTCCACCTGTGCATCCAACAGAGCTGCTTCCTTGGGAATCAGGAGAATTTGGGATAATTTGTGATAAAGCCAGCAGCAGGGTCAGAGCAAGCAGCCAGCAGGCAGCAGTGGTGTCCAGAGAGCTGTGACAGCTCTGAGAGCTGCCCAGATAAATCATCTCCTCTGAGATCACCGACCTGCAGAGGCAGACAGGGTGTGCTGGGGTTGGCAGGACTCCTTAGGGGTCACTGATCCAATTCTCTGACGCTGAGAACTGAAATTTTCATTGAATAAATTCCCAAACCCATCAAACCCTGCACCTCTGGAAATATCTTCATTAAATTACCCTGCATTTCATTAATTACCCATACACTGGAGACAACAGAGAGCCCTTCTATCCCTTTTTTAATGGCAATAAAATGTCGGGGGTGTCCCTAACCCTGCCTGGCACAGGGGGATCCATGGATCTCATCCCCTCATCCTGGGGGTTCCTCCCTCACTGGGAATGGGAAGGAGCAGAGCCCAGCCCTGGATCCTGGCTCCTGCTCTGCTCCCTGCTGGAAAGAAGGTGGAATGTTTGTTAATGTGCTCAGATCTTGCAGATTTCAGGAGATTTTGGGCCAGCAGGCACCTCTGGGGCCCTAAAAAGAGTTTCTCCCATTTAAACCTCAGCCTGCAGTGAGTCCTTGCCCTCTTCCCTCCTTTCCACGCTGATTTCCAAGAGTTTTTTGTGCTTCTCCATTCCCATCCCTGCCCCAACAGCTTCATTATCCTGACAAATCCCAACAAATTTATTATCCTGACCCAGGGAATCTTTTCCCCAAGCTCCCACTCCTCCTTTTCCAGACAGCAATTTGATTTTTCACTTGCACCCCCCAGTTTTCCTCTGCATCCCCTTGAATTCCTGCTGTGCTTCATTCCATGGTCTCTGATTTCAAATAATTCCTTCTCTGGGTCGATCTGGAGAGGAAACTCCTCATTTCCAGAGCAGAGGGGATTAAGACAGAGACAAAACCTGCTGGAATTTCCTCCAGCTCCCACTTTTTCTTTTTTTTTTTTTTTTTTTTCTGGTTCTAAAAAAGGAAAAACTCTGTTGTGATCCCAACACCGATTCCTTTCGTGGTTCTTTTCTGAGGGAGATTAATGTGGATGCTCAGGCAGCTCTGCTGCTGTCAGAAAGTCAGGATTAATTACTGCTCCCAGGAAAACCAGGAGGAGTCCAGCAGCACCAGCGCTGGGTGGAGAGACACTGATGGATTTCCCTGGATATTCTCTGTTTAATGGCTTAGGGAGTAGCAAACACTCGGAATTATGGAGATTTATGGTGGATTTTTCTATGGATCCAGGCTGGGTAAAGCAGCTCTGAAATCTGGGAGCATCCCAGTGCTCAGCAGGAACAGCCACTCGTGTGGGAGAGGGGAATAAAAATAAACCTCACACTGAAAGCTGGGTTAAAAATTAATCAATATTTACAGGGGAGGGAGAAAAAGGAAATGAAACCAATCAGTTCTCTGCTTTTGATGATGTTGGAACACTCACAGACCACAGTGCCTCTCAAACTGGGGGATGAGCTTCCTCCAGTGAGGGAATTCCAGCTCTGGGCATCCTTCAGCACTCCTGGAACGTGCAGAGACACAAATGCCCGAGGCTGTGGGAATCTCTGATCCCACAAACACTCCCTGAGGCTCACCCCAGCTGTGGCTGGTACAGGGGACACCCCCATGAGACTGGACAGACCAGTGGGCTTCAGCTGCTGCTGTTGGAAATTTATTTCCATCCATTTCCCTAAAATTAGAAAAAAAAAAAAAAAAAAAAAAAAAAAAAAGATAATACTCTGTCCTAGGAATGAGGAAACAAATCTCTGATAGAAAAAAAAAAAAAGAAAAAAAAATCAGTTATCTCTTAATGAATAGTGAAGTCTTATTACAGCAGCCTGTTCCAACTTCAAGGTTTGCAGCAGAAACTTCTCCAAGGGAGATAAATATCCCATTAAACCAGCCCTACATCCCAGAACTCCTGCATTTTAAAAGCACCCTGGAGGCCAGAACTCTGCAACTTCTGCTCTCCTCTGAAGCTCTGTCTCAAGAAGAAAGACTCTTTCTACTCAGGGTTCTTGTGGCTTCACACAGGCTCCCAATTTTGGCAGAAAAGGCCTTGCAAAGGAAATTCTGAGGGATGGGGGTGGGGGTTTGCTGCAGAAAGGGAACATTGGGTTTGTTGATGTGAATCCTGCTGTAGTTCCATGTGCATCCTAAAATCACAGACTCCCAGAGTGGTTTGGGTGGGAAGGGACCTTAAATCCCATCCAGTGCCAGCCCTGCTGTGGCAGGGACAGCTCCCACTGACCCAGAGTGCTCCAAGCCCTGTCCAGCCTGGCCTGGGACACTCCAGGGTCACTTGGACACTTCCCTCAGCCCTGGACTTGATCCCCACCCAGGGCAGGACCTGCAGCATCCCAGAGAAGGTGCCTGGGATGGGCAGTGACACCCCAAAAACTCCTGGGGAGGAGCAGCCCAGCCCTTCCAGCCGCCCCATGGCTGCACTGGATCCTGGCTCCTGCTCTGCTCCCTGCTGGGAAGAAGGTGGGATGTTTGTTAATGGCTCAGATGTTGCAGATTTCAGGAGATTCTGGGCCATGAGGCACCTCTGGGGCCCTAAAAAAGAGTTTCTCCCATTAAAACCTGCAGTGAGGTTACCCCTCAGAACTCCCTGGGTTCTGCAGGAACCCAGATTTTCATCCACTTTTATCAATCAGATCCCAGAAGTGCATCTTGTTTATAGACACTGCTTTTCTTCAAAGAGCTCCAGAGCTTAATTTTGCTTTTCATTCCGAGCTGCACAGGCAGAGTCCCCAGAGATTCATTAGTGGCACCAAGGAGGCTCTTCCAGCACCTGGCACTGCTGAAGGAGGGTGGGGGATTTATTTTCCAGTCCTGCCCAGGGCCCAGGCACCACCTCAGAGATGCAGAGCTGCAGTTCTGAGGATTAAATTCTGTTTTGTTTACTCTTGCTTTATAAATTCCAAAAGTTGTTTGAAATCCTACCACGGTTCACTATTAATCATTCTCAAAGTTTTTCTGCCACCAGGTGGGAAATTTCTTATCACCAGATGACACCTTTTCCTGCTTAAAAAAAATAAATCATTGTGTGATTCCAGGATTAGTTTTTCATGGAGTTTACAGTGACAGTGTCACATCACACATTTTTGTGCAAACCCTTCCCACCTCATCCTCATTCAGCCCCAAATCACAGATTTGAAAATACCCCAAATCCCACCCAGTGCCACCCCTGCCATGGCAGGGACACCTCCCACTGTCCCAACCCCAATGTCCAGCCTGGACAATCCCCATTTTCCTTCAGTGCCTCTGATTTTGGGGTGAGGAGCATTCACATCCCACATCAGCTGCAGCAAACCTGAGTACCAGAACATCTCGACCATAATTAACCTTTTAATTAACATATCCACAACAAATTTACTGCAGACTTGAAGGCATCTAAAGCACAGCTGTGCTGGCTGGAAGCTGGACGTGAATATTTTGGAGAACAGAAAGCTCAGCTTCCACTCAACAGATTTGCAGCAATTAAATCTCCACCACTGGCACTTATTTTACATTTCTTATCTCAGGAAATGACTTTTTTTTTTGACCAATTGAGCACCTGCTGCTTCTCAGCTGGCCCTGGAATGAAAGTGCAAAATTGTTGTTTGAATCATAAAGTTAGAAACAATAATCTGGGTTGAATATTTAGTGAGAGTTTGAGTTCCCCAGGTCACCACAGCTCAGGGATTTCCCAGGGGGCTGGAGCATCTCCAAGGATGGAGACCCCACAAGTTCTCCATGTCCATCCCTGGATTTCTGAGCCAAAGACCCTTAAAGAAATCCCAGCTGGTTCCAAGCACTGAATGGATTCACCCTCAACAGCAAATTCTGGGATGTGGCAGCTCCCCAAGACATCCCAGCTCCGCTCCCAAAGGATGCAAATCTCCAGTTTTGCATAAAATACACAAAAATGGTCAAATCCTGACATTTCTGTGCTTTTTCCTGTCCCTGGAAGCAGGCTCTGCCTTTCCAACCCAAATTAAACCAAGATCTGACAAATTTTCATGTTTAAGTAGATGTTTACCCCAAATTTCCTGTCCTCCTTTCCCCTCTTCCCCGTGACCATCCCCTCAGTGCACAGATTCTGATGTTCCTCTTTTCCTTTTAACTCTAAATCATTCCCCCTGGACTTCCACAACTCAGAAATAACAGGAACCAGATGCTGCTTTCTGGTTTTCCCTTCAATTTCCAAATTACTTCTAAATTGTGACCTTGCCTACCAAGATTTTGCCTAAAGCAAGGTTTTATTGCTGTGTTATCAACTGCAGAAAATAAACCCCTCACATTAGAAAAAAGAAACAGACCTTTAATTAACTGTAATGATGGTTCTGGGGGCCATTATCACACATTCCAGCGTCAATAAAAAGCTTTTAAGAGAGTTGACAGCAAGTTCAGCTCTTATTCCTCCCTCCTCCCCAGCAGCCAGACTGAAGGAAGGAGGAAAGCTCTCAGCTTCCTCTAAAAAGCAAAATTTGGAATATCTCAGACACTTGAGCAGTTGGTTGTGGAAATGTCCTCAAAATTCTCCCTGCAGTTGTTATCCACTTTAAAATGAAAGAATATCCAATTATTATTAATTTTGGTTGCATCCAAGGGTTTGGTGCCATCCCACCTATTCCCACCTCTGTTGCTTTTCCAGGCACAGAGCAGCAGGAGTGAAGCACAGGAAAAAAATCCAAATTTCCTCCTCATGGCAAAGTGTTCTCTGAATTTTCTATTCCATCACCAAGCATGCAAATCAGAACTGGTGCCACCGTTTTTTCCAGGCTACAATTCCATGACAGGAAATGGATTGAAACGCCGCATCTGGGAATTTGGGTTTTGCATTTAAAGAACCTGTGATTCAGAATACTGATGTATTTCTCCAATTTCCCTTGGTTTTCCCAAGTAATAATTGTTCCTCACGTACTTTTCTAATCAAATAACATCCACAATCATTCCAGGTGGGAATGGTGAGATTTATCCTGAATATCTTGGTGAGTCCCAGAGTCCCAGCAATGCCTTCAGCACGGGGCAGGACATGTGACATCATTGCTGCCACCCCAGTCACAAATTCCAGTCTCAATTTTTCTTAATTTGCATCCAAACCTTCCAAAACAGAGGGAAAGAAATTAGATTTTTAGAGCTCCGAGACGGCTCTGACGTCGATAAGGAGCAAACCCCTGCTAGTCTGGAAATTAATGTTTTCATTCTCCAGCAACCCCAGCAGCCCAGCTGGGAAAAATAACACAGGAATTCATCTAAAATACACTGCTTGACCAGGAGGAAAGCCTCTCAATATTCCACAGGAAAGTGCAGCCAGGGATAAAACAGAGGAATTGTGCTTTAATGTGTTAACCAGCCCCACAAAACCCATGTGTCTTGGTTTGAAAAGACAAAAAGGGGTCGACTAAGAAAGGCAGGAGCTTCTCTTGGAATGGAGAATGTAAACCCCCTTCCTCCAAATAATTATTATTGTAATTTTGAAATTAAGGGGCTCTCAGGCAAAGAGATGGGAATTAGGAACAACAGTTCTTTACTAGGAAAATTAAAATAGCAATGCAGTATTACACAGAACAATCCCAACCCTGCCAGAGTCAGAATCCAAGCTGACACCCGTCAGTCAGTCAGGGTGTTGGCACAGTCCCATTCAATGGTGGCTGCATCCTCCTGCAGGGGCAGATGTGGTTCAGCTGGAGCAGTGCTCCTGGAGAAGGTGCAGTTTCCTCTGAAGCTCCAGGGATGATGTGCAAAGGTCTGGTTTTCCTCTGGAATCCAGTGGGAAGAAGGTTCCTTGGTGTCCAAAATCTCAGTTTTTATCTGGGTAGGAAAGGCTTGGCTCCTCCCCTGGCTGGAGCATCTCCCAGTGGGATGATGGAATTTTATCAGTCATGCCCTGGGACTCACTGGCCATTAACAGGAGATATCTCCTGGAGGGAGGATGGGTCTCCTTGCTCCACATCATTTAAAGGGAAGCACCACACCAGGCCAGAAATGCTTTTTTTTGGTCATCTTTTCAGCAGGTCTCCTGGCCCATTTATTACAAATTGGGGGCTCGTCCAGGCCCATTTATTACAAATTGGGGGCTCGTCCGGGCACATTTATTACAAATTGGGGGCTTGTCCGGGCACATTTATTACAAATTGGGGGCTCGTTCAGGCAGGAGACCTGCTCCTTTTTATGGCCTTTATTTAGAAATCAGCTCTGGGGAGGGGGCTCGAGGGAGTGGCACAACCCCGCTGCTTGCTCCCTGACAATGCAGAGGAGGAGGAGGAGGAGTAGTGCAGCTTTGTCGTCTCCTGCAGAGCTGGGCCTTCCGTCCTCACAGGGTCCCTGGGAAGACCCCTGTTGGCTCGTTGTTCATGGGGGTCACACCTCTGGAGTGTTAGTTAGGTCACACCTAGCAGGCAGGAGGCTTTGGATGTCATTCAGTAGCTTTCTTACTTGTGGGTAACATTTTCAGTCCTTGGTGTTTTTAGTAGACAGAGTTTTTAAAAGGTATCTACCTTCAGTGACACTCCCACAAGTCCGTGTTACAATATGCTGGTCTCGGGGGAAGGATGGAAGTGTACAGGATCAGGGACGGGATGGGGAGAGGGACAAACAACCAGGAGCACAGAACACAGAACATTGTAACGAATGGAAGATACAACAGACGGTTAACATACAGACAAGGCAGTCAACATACAGACAACAACTTAGCTTTTTACTTATTACAATTGGGCAAACACAGAAACAAAGAAAAAAAAGCCAAAAAAGATGAAATTTCCAAAGCATGAGGTCCTACAGCTCCTGTGTTTTTCACCAGCATCACGCACCAGAGGTTTTTCCTGCACACATTTGGATACTAAAGCTGTGAATCAAATCTAATCAGCTTTATTCCAAAATGAAACAGGTGCTTCCCAGTTTATCCCTTCCCAGTTTATCCCTTCCCAGCCTCCCACACGATGGAATGTGATGCAGGAGAAGCTGGATTTGTTCCATGCTCAGGAATTATCCCCTGATAAGTGATGCTGTTGGAGCCCAAATTCCCAGACAGCCCCTTCAGCACCTGCCTGATGCTGCACAGCCAGAGAGGTAAATAATTGATAGGAAACAGCTCATTTGTTATCTTCACAGCTCCTTTAAATCCTTTTTTAATGGGCAGCAGAGAATTCCTGGGACACCACAGCGCCAAAGGAGGGGAGTTCAGTTCAGGAAACTCAGTAATCAGCAATGTGATTAAAAAATGGATGTTTGGTGGGCAAAGCCTTGTGTTGTTACAGGATGTGGGCAAAGCTTTGTGGTACTGTGGAATTTTCTAGAATTCCTATGGATTCAAAAAGCAGAAAATTGAATCTTGGATCCACGTGCCTGTGCTGGTTTGGCACTAAAGACAACCCACCTAATTCTTATTATTTTTCCTTACAGTTTCTAGTAATAAAGTTTTTCTTTGTAACCTTGAAAGTTTAGGCCTATTTTGCCTTCCTTCTAATCTGTCTCACACCAAAATGAGTAAATAATTCCAGTGAGTGCACTGGCAATTTGGGCAATGCTAAATTCATGACATAATTTGGTACATTAGCCAAAATCTCAAATTAGTGAAACAAAACCACTACAGTGCCAAATCAGGAAATCCCCTGCCAAGCTCTGTTGAGGGAAGGTCACTCTCAAGGGGGGCACAGCACCAGGAGCAAGACACAGACACAGCAAAAGCAGCTCCTCTGCTCAGGGGGCAAAATTTGGGTTCTGGGAAACACTTAAGAACTTGTGGATAATGGGGGGGAAAAGAAAGAAAATGGTAAAACACTCTTTTTCTGCTTTTCCATTCCCTTCTTCTTTGCTGTTCTAATCTCTGGTTTGTATGTAGTGTTAAGGAAAATGTAAAATAAAAGCCACAAGGAGGAGGATGCACAGATAGGTGACAATGACTTTTCTGTTCCTCTGCCTTTCTTCACACAGGTACAGAAAATCCTTATCCCTAAAGCCCCTGGAGAAGTCCAGCAGCCTCCAGGGAGACCCCCAGAGCAGAAATAAAGGAGCAGGGGTTGAACACCTGCAGCTCCCCTCAGAAATGTTGTTCTCCCCTAGGAATTAACAGCAATTAAGGCACAGCAGAGCATGAGGGGGTTTTGTGTGCCCTGGAAAGGAGAGGGCTTGGTCCTTCTGAGCAGGAATAAACCATAAATACAGCTGGAATTAAATCCCTGAGACTTTTAGACAAATGGGATTTCTCTCCCTGCTGCAGCTCCCCTGGCCTGGCACAGCCAGCAGCATTCCCTGCACGCCTGAGGTGAATCCCTGCTGCTCCCAGAGCTCTAAGCTGCAATTTTCCCGGGATTTCTGCACTCCTCCACAAGGCCCCATCACGTGTTTCCCCCCCCCCCCCCAAAATGAGAAATTCCCCCTTTATCAGCTCTCTGAATCTCAGCTCCCATGGATAATCTGTTTTGTGCCCACCATCCATCTTCCCCCTGAATGAGGAACTGCTCATCAGCCCTGCTCCAAAATCAGATCTGCTGCACTCAGGGCTGAGGGAAGGAGACAGATCACTCCTAATGGTGCCTTGGATCCAGTTACAAGAGCCCTGGAGATGGGGAATGGATGGAGAGATGAGAAAGCAAAGAACACATGGAGGAGAGAAGAATTACAGAGAGATTTCAGGATTGATGAGTGTGGGTAGGAGGAATTTAAGCCATGAAACAAAGACACAGTGAGTTTAGAGAAATTTAATTACATTTTCCTGTCTTCAAATGATTGGAAATACCTAAAGAGCCTTTGGGATGGGTCCTTCCAGCTAAGCACGAAGGATGGGAAGGGAATGGAAAAGAGAAAGAGCTGAAATCCAAACACAGGGGGTCAAGCTCTGGGGCACAGGGAGCACCAGTGAAACCAGTGGTGCCAGTTCCAAGCACAGAGCAAGGCTGGCACTGTTTCTCCAGATTCATCCACCCCCTTACATAAGTGTGAATCCAACAAAGATGAACTCAGGCCTCCAAAAGCCAGAGGTGAAACAACTCAGTGACAATTCCAACATCCCTGTTAGGATCAGAACTGATGAGATCAGGATTATTTCCTGCTATTTTCCGTTTCAGATTCAGCTTGTCCTTTGTTCCAGCATTTTCCCTGCAGCTGAAACCAAATTCTTGCCTTTGGCTGCTCCTGCAAGGTGAAAACCACCTTTGGATCTCACCTTTGGATGCCAGGTGTGCCTGGAACTGGGAACAGCAGCAGGGAAGTGTCCCTGCCCAGGGGAACCTCGTGGTCAAAGGAAAGCTGCACTTTAAGGCAGCCAGAATTGAGAGCAGAAACAAAAGGAAACAGAATCAAAGCTGCCCCTCAAGAATCAGGCCTGGAAAGAAAAAAATAGGAGCTTTCAAACCTGACTAAAAATAGCTTGCTTGAATTTTTTTGTAATGCCTTCAAAGATAGGAAATGACAGGAGAAATGAGAAATCAGCCTGGCTGTGCTCAAAGCACAGCCTGGGAGGTCGAGGGGACCAGGGAGATTGCCCCAAACCAATCAGCAGCACAGTAATATTTCCTGCCACACCTCAGGTGCACAGGTACTTACTCTTTCCTTATAATAACACCTCCAGTTTTGGGCTACAACCACAAACTGATTATTCCCCTCCTCAATCCCCAATCCAGGCACAAGCTCACTCTTTTTTCATGCTCCCCACGGGTGATGGGAGCTCTATTTGTTGTGGCAATTTAACTTTTGCAGTTCTATTTAGAGTTTTAAAACCCATGCACTTCTTTTAAGTCTCTCCTTCCTTTTATTCACTGTGCTTTGTTCATTTATTATTGCAGGTTCAGCCTTGTCACATACACCTTTTATTCCTCTATCTCATAAAGTTTTGATTGTGCTGTTGTAGCCAGGAACTTTTCTTCCCTCGTGATTTAGAAAAGTGCATTTCAGAGAGTTGGCTCAGGATAGGATGTGATAGAACCACTCCTGCCAAGGCCACCTCTGACCTCTGTCCCCATTTACATGGCTTTTAAATCCCTCCAGGGACAGAGCACTTCCCATGAAGGGATTTAATTTGCCCTAATACCCAACCTGAGCCTGCTCTGATGGAAGAATTTCTGCATGGGAAGGATTGTTGAGCACTGGGAGGAGCTGCCCAGGGAGGGGTGCAGGTGTGCAGGGGGTTCCAGAGGTGGCACTCAGTGCTCTGGGCTGGGGACAAGGTGGCAATCACTCATGGGGATCTTGGAGGGCTTTTCCAACCTCAGCTGTGGCCATTACAGGCATAGGGAGAATTCTTAAAGGATTTTTCCAGTCTGGATTTCTCAGGCTTGGCTGGGATTTTCCCCAAGCTAGAGCCTCTTTCTCTACTGTAAACATGAGAGAAAGAATCATAACAAAAGATAAACACCTGCTGGATCCGTGAGAAGCCTGGGATGAGAGGTGTCTCCTTCCCTGACCAGTGATCTGCCTGTATTTTGTTTTTCCCAAAGTGCCTTATTTAAGGCAATAGTTTCCTTCAATAAATTGCTCTTGTTCTTTCTTGCACCATGCAGGACAGTCCCATGTTACTGTGTCCTTTCCATATACAGCAACATTTGGAGGATCTATGAGATCAACATTTGGAGCCCCCACCGAGATATCTGACATTTGGAGGTGTCCACTGGGACCAACACTGAGTGATTCCATGATTTTGTGATTCCAGCACCTCCTGTGTCCTTCCCTTGTGAATATTCCCTCTCAGCAGCCACAGAGCTCAGAGCCACAAACACCCTGCACCTCCCAGGCCACTCTCACTGAGCCCCTTCCCATCTCCTCCCTCCAAACTCCTCACTTTTGGCACCCTGATCCCCTGAGCTCTGTCTCACCCTCCTGCCTTGTGCTCCTCTGCACGTTTGCATCCCTGCTCATCAGCCCAGCCTGCCAGGACATGCTCCACATTAATCAGTTGATTGTTATTAACCCAGTTCCATTGTAGCTGTGCATTAATGCTGCTCCAGCCCTAAATCCAGCCTCTAATCAGGCATTGCAACACACAGCCCATTGTGCTGCTTGTGTACTTGGCAATAATCCTGTTACTGCATTGGTGTCAGAGCTTTGTGGGATTTCAGCAAATTTCAGGGTGGGGAAAGGGGTTTTGGGTCAGGATTGAGTGTCTCATGGAAAAGGCTGCTCAAGATTTAACATCTCCCCCAAAAAAAAAAAAAAAAAAAAAAAAAAAATCTCAGCAAACCTCATTCAGCACATTCCCAGAGGATAGAAAATTACCATTCCCCCAGAACTTCCATTTCTAGGACAGGACAGAAAATCACAATTTCCTCAGCATTTACATGAGAGGAGAGAAAATCCACATTCCCTCAGCACTTCCATATCCAGAAGAGGACAGAAAATCCCCATTCCCCCAGAACTTCCTGGACAGGACAAAAAAGATCACCATTCCCTTATTCCATTTCCAGACCAGAACCAGCAGATCCCAGCCTGGGTCAGGCTGGAAGGGATCTCAGTGGGTCCAGCTGGCACAGATTGAGTCCAGATCCTCTGGAATATTCCCAGTGGGAGGTGAAATATTTTCTGGGATATTCCCCTGGAAGGAGCTGGGGGATGAGATGGTCTTGGAGGTTCCTCCCAGCCCAAAGCCTTCAGGGGTTCTGTGCTGATTGTGGAACCAGAAAAATGGAGTTGAAAAGGTGAAAAACTCACCTGTCCCTGTACTCCTTCCTTATTTACAGCAGGATTTAGATCTTTCTTTATCCATCACTGGAGTTACTTCCCAGGGTTCCTTTACCCTGCAGCAGTCCAGGTTTGCAGGAATCCCACAGGGAAACATTTCACTTCCCCTGCTCACCTGCCCAGGTGTTTTTAGGAACCTCCTCCCTTCCCAGGCACTGGAATGCTGCAAACACGAGCCTCACCAATAATTTAAAGCTGGAACAAACCACTGGACTATCAGTTAAATTTAAATCCACTCCATCCTGGCAGAAAATCAATAGCCCACAAAAATAAACAGCACCTGGGGAGGCAGAGCCTTGGGCAGGGCGTTTTCCAGGATTGCCTGGGAGGGAGCACAGCCCTGCTTGGAAAATACATAATTGCAGTGATTAGCCCATTATTTGCAAAATTGTTGTAAACATGTTAATAATTAATCAGTATCTGCAGCGTGCCCTCATCGATGTGGTGGTTATTAAAATCCATTCATGATTCCAAGACATTCATGAGGATATTTTGCAAATCCTTTTTCCGAGTGTAGCAGATGGTTTTCGTGTTTTTGTGGCTTCACAGCAACTATACTTTTTACCAAAAAAAAAATTAAAAAAGGGGAAGACAAAGCATATCAAGATAATTTCTCTGTAAGATGCATTTTAATGCATCACTGCTCATTTTCTCAAAGTCATTTTTTTGGGACTAAAGATGTCTGGTAGCAGAATTTTATTTGTGATCAGACTTGGCACCGTGCAAAGCCTGATTGGAGCTGCAGGTAATAAAATGGAAACTAAAATATTTAAAGCACACGCTCCCAAATCAGGCTGCTCCCATAAATGAGCTTTGTGGGATGTCTACAGGAGAGGGAAAAAAAAGGAATTAAAAATGGGGATGACAGTTTAAATGTATTTTCCCTTCACCCTGTGGTATGAGGAATGAAATCCAGAGATACATCCCTGGGTTAAAGCTGGAGGTGCCAAAATCTGCCAGCAGCTGTGCAGGCTTGGAGCCAGGCTCTGCTGAAGAACAAATTGACAAATTGAAATTGGGCTGGGCACCAGCGTGGCTGAACACCCTGGAGAGGGGCAGGGAACTGCCAGGAGGTCAAACCAGGCAGTGGGGAGAGAGGAAAATCCACCTGAGAGGGAGGAAAAACTCCTTTATTTGTGGGCACCCTGTGCCAGGGCCTGCCCACCCTCCCAGGTGTCCTGGTTTAAGGACAGGTGTCTCCAATACAGGCAGGAGCTTCTCTTGGAAATGGAGAATGTAAACCCCCTCCCTCCAAATTATTATTGTAGTTTTGAAATTAAGGGGCTCTCAGGTACAGAGATGGGAATTAGGAATAACAGTTCTTGACTAGGAAAATTAAACTAGCAATGCAGTATTACACAGAACAATCCCAGCCCTGCCAGAGTCAGAATCCAAGCTGACACCCGTCAGTCAGTCAGGGTGTTGGCACAGTCCCATTCAATGGTGGCTGCATCCTCCTGCAGGGGCAGATGTGGTTCAGCTGGAGCAGTGCTCCTGGAGAAGGTGCAGTTTCCTCTGAAGCTCCAGGGATGATGTGCAAAGGTCTGGTTTTCCTCTGGAATCCAGTGGGAAGAAGGTTCCTTGGTGTCCCAAATGTCAGTTTTTATCTGGGTAGGAAAGGCTTGGCTGCTCCCCTGGCTGGAGCATCTCCCATGGGATGATGGAATTTTATCAGTCATGCCCTGGGACTCAGTGGCCATGAACAGGAGATATCTCCTGGAGGGAGGATGGGCTGTGGGAAGATAAAGATGATTGCCCAGCTGGTTTAAAGATGGCCCATGAGCAGATAATGTGTGCCAGGAGATCAGGGGCACTGCCCCAGCTGGGGTAACAGATGGGACAGAATTCACATTTCTGGCCAGATCCTGCATTGCAGCCCAATACACCAGAGAACAATTCCTTCCACAATCCCAGCCAGCCCTGCCCTCTGGCAGTGGGAGCCCTGCACCAATTCCTCCCCAAGGCTTTGGAAAATCCTGTGGCAAAGAAGAGTTTCTTCATCTAGGAGAGCCCAGAGAAACCCTCCCATGGAAAACTGGGATTTTCCTCTCAGCACCGAGCCCAGCCCAGCCTGACAACTCCATCCCATTCCACTGGAAATCTTACTCCAGAGACCAAAATCGGGATTTTGCAAAGCTCCCAGGAAGGAAAAAGTTGGGAGATGCTGGAATTTAAAATGCTGCCCATAAAAGGGGGGAACATAAATTTGAGACACCCTAAATCCAGCTTGGCTTTGTGAGGGAAGCAAGGGAATAAAAAGCTGGATGCAATAAACAGCTTCTGGGTTTGGAACAGGGAATTTTGAGGAAAAGTGTGGATAAGGCTGGAAGTCACATTTTCCTCTGGAAACATCTGGCAGCAGCTGCTGTGTGGGAAGATGAAGGGAACAGAAGAGGTGGAGCAGCCTCACCTCTTGTGTGTCACTGCTGGGAGACAAGAGTTGGGGAAAAAGTAGGGGGAAATGGAAAAAGGGGAAAAATGGGGAGCCAGGAGAAGGTGGAGGAAAAGGGGGGTAAGAGGGAAATAAAGGAGAACAAAGAGGGGAATAAAGGAGGGGAATAAGGAGGGAAAAGAGGGGGAAAGGAAAAAAGAGAAGAGAAGAGAGAAGAGAGAAGAGAGAAGAGAGAAGAGATTTCATTTTGATTCAGGTAAACAATAGAAAAGTAGATTGTGAAAATTTAGGAGGGAAGGAATCCATCAGTGGTCACTCATTAAATTCAGAGATTAAATTAAAAGGGGTCAAGTGCTCTGCTCTGTGCCACTCAGCTCCTGTCCCCAGGGCTGGTTGCTAATTATGGAATATTTGGTGGAGCAGGATTTCAGTGTCCCTGGGGAAATCTGGACTCCACAGGAACATTTTGTGAACTGGCTGCAGCTCAGGAGGAGTCGTCAGGACCAGGAGGTGAGGCAGGAAAGGGCTGAGATTTCAGCATGAGAAATATCCCCCCACACAAAGTGAGGGTAATCACCCCAAACTCGAGCCCTGGGAAGTGACTTTATCCCCCAAGGAATTCTGTTATTATTTCCATTGTCATTATGAAGATGCAGCAGGGAAAAAGAGATCAATCCAAAATAGGATTTTCATTAAAGTCACTGGTGCAATTCCTTTGTAATGTTTGGAGTTAAATCCAGCAAATAGCCAGGGAGGGGAGGATTTCAAAGACATTAAAGGCATTTTCATGAATTCCAGAATCCCAGAATCGCTGAGGTTGGAAAAAACCTCCAAAACCATCAAGTGAAATGATTCCAGAGCACATCCAGAGGGTTTTAAATGCCCCAGGGATGGGGATCCCAGCAGTGCCCTGGAAGCTGGGGCAGGGCTGGAAAAGCCTTTCCAGGAGGAAATTCCCAGGGCAGCAGCTGGGAGCTCTGCACCCAAATTCTGACAGAACCCCTGGAAATCCTGAGCTGCACTCAGCATCTCGAGCACTCTGCCAGCACCAAGTTTATTACAAGCCCTGTAATTTCCCAGGATATTGTATTTTCCTCTGGCTACAGCCAGGCCTGCTACATGAACCAATTTGTCCCTCGGAGCATTAATTGTTTAACATCAGATCTTAACGAGCTTTCAGCACCCAGCCCAGCAGGATTCTGCCCCTAGCAGAAATTTCCTATTTACAGGAAATGCTCAGTGCCAGCAGCAGCTCTGAGGACTGAAATTGTGTTTCCTTCAGCCAGTCATTTCCTGAGCCTCCTGAACACGGAGCATGAGGGATTTTTGTCATTTTCTGCTGTGCTTGGCCAAAGCCCTGACACCTCTGGTCCAGGCAGAGACCTGGTCCTGCTCCTGCACCAGCATCAGCTCCACGCTGGAATTACATCCCAACTGCTCTGCTGCATGTGATCCAAACTCTTTTAAACATTTTAAATCACCTAAAATCTGAATTAAGCCCTCTGCTTCACCTGGAAGTTCTCCTGGCTGTGCAAGGTCAGGGCACCCCACAGGTGTTGGACTGGTAGCATCCAGCTCTCCATTCCTGAGAAAACAAACAATGCAGAGCAGCATTTGCTGGTGGGATTTGATTTTTTAAAGGTCTTTTCCAGCCTTAAGGATTCCATGATTCTGACTCCTTTTATCCTGAGATATCAAACTACTGAAAGAGCAGCTTTCATACAATTCCAGACTGGTTTGGGAGGGAAGGGACCCCAAATCCCCCCCAGTGCCACCCCTGCCATGTCAGGGACACCTCCCACTGTCCCAATGTCCAGCCTGGCCTTGGGCACTGCCAGGGATCCAGGGGCAGCCACAGCAAAGCTGGGAATTCCATCCCAGCTCCCAGGGAACAATTCCTGCCCAAATCTCATCTAAACTCACTCAGTTTGAAGCCCTTCCCCTTTCCTGCAAGGCTCCAGGTAACCAAGGAATGACCATGGCACTCGAGCTCTGGCACAAATCCTGATTTAACCCCAGACCTGAGCAGAGGAAATTGGGATCCTGCTGACAGCGATCCCTGTGCTCCAGCCTCGTGCTCCTATTCCACATTTTGCTGCTCCCAAGGGCCTGTTGTGGCTTATTTATGCTTTAAAAATGAAGGTGGAGGTTTCACTAATGGGAAACCACATCCTTCCCTCCCATTGTGCTTTTCTCTTTCCCTGCTCTCCCTCAGCATTCCAGCTGCTTCCACATGCAGACCCAGTTCTTCCCTGGAGCTGGGAAAAACTTTTCAGGTGCAGCTCTTTCATTTGGCAAAAACCATTTGGGGCAGGCAAAGCTGTTTAAAAATTCAAATGAGGTTTTCAAATGGTTTTTCAGCTCAGGAATTCGGAAACATTTCCTGAAACACAGGAGTTGGTTCTCAGAGAGACTGGAAATGAATTCCGGATGAAAGTGAAGCGAGGAGAAAAAAGACCCCTTTAAACACAAAACATGTTTTGAAAATTACCATTTCAGGGCATGAAATTGTGTTGCATTTGATCTGAAGTTAATGAGGTCTGCTCAGGTACCCAGCTGCCACAGAATCCTGGAATCCCAGGATCATTCAGGATCATCCAGCCCCAGCTGTGCCCATCCCACCCTGTCCCCAGCCCTGGCACTCAGTGCCACCTCCAGGAATTCCTGGGACACTCCAGGGTGCCAGCCCTGCCTGGGCAGCAGGAAAAGATCCCAGAAAAGCCCAGAGGAGGTGCCTGGAGCAGCAGGAGCTCCCTCCCTGCTGGAGGCTGTGCCTGGCTCAGCACTGCTCTCCCTGTGAGCTCCAGCTCCAGCCCATTCCAGGGGGGACAGGTTGGAAATTAGGAATAAGTTTTTCACAGAAAGAATAATAAAGCATTGGAATGGTGGTGGAGTCACCATCCCTGATGTGTTTAAAAACTGGATGTGGCACTGGGTGCTGTGGGTTAGTTCAGGTGTTGGGCTGGGTTGGACTCGATGGTCTTGGGGGTCTCTTCCAACCTGGTGATCCTGTGAGTTGTCACAGAATTGTCACAGAATTTTGGGTTGGAAGATTCTCCAAGACCATCGAGTCCTACCCATCCCCAACAGCTCAGCTAACCCACAGCACCCAGTGCCACATCCAGGCTTTTATAACACACCCAGGGATGGTGACTCCACCACTTCCCAGGCAGACACCTCCAATACTTGATCACCCTTTCCATGGAAAGCTTTTCCCTGCTCCCTGTGCATGGGCAGCATTCCCACAGGGTGACACCCAGCAGGACTGGCACCAGCACACAGAGAATTCCTGAGCTGGCTGTGCCACCCCAGCACCAGGAGCTCTTCAGGGCTCAGAGGGTGGTGCCAGCCCTGGGGATGGCTCTGCCAGCCTGGCCATCCTCACAAACCCCAGGCAGAGCACCCGAGCAAGGAGCCACAGAGCTCAGGGCTCTTTGTTTTTAAACAGCTCATCCCTAAAATTAATACCCCATGAGTTTGACATGGCCCATAAACACAGCTCTGGGAGGGCTGTGAAAATGAAAAAATTTCACAATTCCCATGTGGCTGCTATTCATAAAAAGTAGAACCACGAGGAAACTGTTTTTTCTCTTGTGGAAAAGTCCCTACAGCCTAACAAAAGGAGACTCCTTTCCCTAGAGTAAACTGAAAAATAATAAAAAAGAAATATTATTCTTAAATTAGTAACTGACTCAAGTGTTCCTGTATGTTGTTATTGAAAAGGGATAAAAAGTGTGAAAGAGGGGAGGAGAGCTGATCTGATATTTTATTATAAAATCTATTATTCTTTTAAATTGTTAATAAAAGTTTTCTTTACACCCTCTAAGTTTTAAGCCTGCCTTGCTTTTGCTCCTAATCCTATCTCACAACAGAAAATAAATGTATTGAAATTGGTGAATCAGAACCTGTGCACCCCAAAGCCCAGCAAGGGCAGAGGGGAGCTTGGGTGCTGTGGGGGAAATGTCATTGCTGCACATGGTGGGAATTCTCTGAGGGTTTAATGCTGGAGCTGCAATTTTTTCTCCTTTGCACATTTATGTACACAGACAACAGGATGGGAATGCTGGAGCAGCTGTCTCAAAGCTTCTATTCCATCACAATCATTTTACAAACCAAGGTGGAAACAGCTTCAGCTGCTACAACAGCTGAGTTCTCTTTGTTACTTGCTCTTTTAAAAGCTTTTAGCCAACTGGATAATATTAAAATTTGAAAAGCATTTGCTAAAACCAATTATAAACTTACTTTACATCTTGGTATCACAATGCTTACTTGTGATAGTTTAAATCAATGGATAAAGTTTCACTATTAAATTTACATATTTCTACTGTCTTGTTTAACATATTTCCTCAGGCCAGTCTCTACACAGCACACAGCATTTTTATTTCTTGGCCTTGCATCTTTAACTTCCTTGCATTTCTCCATCCTGAGCTCTGCTGTCACACAGCTCTCAGAGTTTTATTCCTTCTCCATTTCCCAGTTTAACACCCTCCTGGCACCTGGAGGGATGCAGAGGACAGAGTGTTACAGCGTGGAGGATCCTGCTGTTCCCAGCTCCTTTCAGTGGAATCCATCAAGCAAATGGATTGGGAGCAGGGGCTGCAGGCACAGATTGTTTCTCACTAAAAAGAGACAATTCTGTTCCAGGGACACTCTGGTGGCCTCTCCCCTCCCTCCCTTCCACAATAACACCTTTGAACTGCTCACAAGCAAAGCACAGGAAGGCAGGGAAAAAATCTTCAAGATGAAAATGTCACATTTTTTTCTTCTTCTAAACAATAAATCCTAAACTTCAGCATTTTAAAAACCTCTCCTGCCACGCTGGAGTGTGAAGGGCTGAATTCACTTTCTGTTCTCCCACTGAAGAGAGCAGAACAAAGTGATTCTATCGAATCCACCCCTCTCCCACTTTCATTATCCCGGGTTGTTCCAAGCCCTCCAGCCTGGCCCTGGGCACTTCCAGGGATGGGGCAGAGCCATTCCTGCAGCCTGGGAACCTTGGCAGCCCCTTGGGGCAGAGGATTTCCCCTCCACGAGCCCCCTGCACCCCCTCCCAGAGCCTCCTGCATCAACTCCCCTCCCAGTTCTCATCCTCAGCAAAACCAGAGAAATTCTGCCCGAATTTGCTCGATAATTGCATTTTCTCGCTATGGTCCCATCACTCTGGGTGCCAGCAGTGCCCAGGGCGTTCACACTGGCTGGGAAATCGGCAGGGAGCGATGGAGGTGCCAGGCTCATCCCAGAACGTGCAGTTCCATCTCCTGTGACGCTGCCACCCATCACCAAAGCCACAATTTCAAATAATTACACACTTGGAAGGATTTTCCCAAGAAAAACAGCTACAAACGGCAGATGTTTGAGGGACAGGAAGTTCTGCACATCCCTACGTGGTACCAAAGCTCTTCCTCTGCACATCTTCAAACCCACGGGATGCCAGACTGGTTTGGGCTGGACAGCACCTTCCACAGGCAGAGAGCCTTAAAAATCCACGTGAAAAATGATGTGTACAATCCCACCTCTCAGTTCAGACGCAGAAGGGAAACCCCAGGTGATTTTTGCCCCCTGCAGGTGTAAGAAATCCTTTCCCAGCGTGTTTATTTGACACGATTCACACCGAGAGCGCGGCTGGAAGCGCCGCCCCAACTCCCCAAACTCCTCCCGTGCACTGAAGGCTCCATCTAGTGTCACACAGGAATATTCCTGGGGAGAAAAAATTAAAAAGGGAGGAAAGGCGGGAGAAAGCCACTTGATAATTGCCAAGGGGTTTTAAGCTGCCTGGCAAAAAAAAAAAAAAAAAAAAAAAAAAAAAAAAAAAAAAAAAAAAAAAAAATATCCTACAGTGCTTTATTGTCCAAAGCAGGTGAAGAGCAGCTCTTCCATCCTGGCTTTGGAAAAGGGAGGGACAGGACACTTGGAGTGGTTTCCCAGAGGCAGGGATGGATGGGATTTTGGGCATTAATTGTTCCCTGGCAAGGTGGGCAGGGGCTGGGATGGAATTCCCAGATTTGCCCCTGGATCCCTGGCAGTGCCCAGGGTTGGACATTAGGATTGGAGCACCTGGGACAGTGGGAGGTGTCCCTGTCCCACTGGGTGGGATTTGGGGTCCCTTCAACCCAGACCAGTCTGGGATTCTCTGATGGCTCACGTGTGACCCATGAATTCCGTGATCACCCCCAGATCTGCCCTGTGACCAGCACTGGAGCCAAATCCAAGAGGAATCTGTGCAGAGCTCGGGGTGCAGGGCTGGCCCCCGGCAGTGCCAGGCTCAGCTGAGGGGTCAGAAATGCCGGGAGCATTCCCAGTTTAACCCAAACCTTATCCCATTATCCCTGGGCAGCATTCCCAGTCCTGTTATCCTCTTGTCCCACTATCCCGGGGCAGCATTCCCAGTCCTGTTATCCCATTGTCCCACTATCCCGTTATCCTGGGGCGTCAACCCCAGTCTTATTATCCCGTGATCCCATTATCACTGGGCAGCATTCCCAGTCCCGTTATCCCTCTATTCCATTATCCCATTGTCCCGGGACAGCATTCCCAGCCCTGTTATCCTCTATTCTGTTATCCCGGGACAGCATTCCCAGCCCCGTTATTATCCCACTATCCCAGGGCAGCATTCCCAGTCCCATTATCCCTCTATCCCATTATCCCGGGACAGCATTCCTACCCCCGTTATCCCTCCATCCCATTATCCTTCTATCCCATTATCCCAGGACAGCATTCCCAGCCCCGTTATCCCTCCATCCCGTTATCCCTCCATCCCTCGCTCCGCGGTGTGCAGCGCCGCTCCGTGGCCATCCCCGGTACTGCCGCCGGTAGGAAAATCCCGGAATTGAGTTTTCCCTCAAATCCCCGGGACCGAGTTTTTTTCCCTCAAATCCCGGAATTGAGTTTTCCCCCAAACCCCGAACTCCCCCCGTCCCTGCCCCTCTCCCGCAGGATTCACCGGGAGCAGAGCTCCCAGCTCCAGCTCAGCCCGTGGATGTGATTTTGGATCTGTTGGGTGAAGTTATTTCATGTATTTAGTAGCACACACGGTTTAATCACTGACTGCTCCTCTCTTCATCATCCTCAGGAACAGTTTGAGGTTTTTTTTTTGTTTCTAAAATCCCAACATTAAATTGCAGGGAAAAACATAATCCAGCTGAAATTGGGACAAGCAAGGGAAATATTGCAAAATAAGGAGGGAAATACAAAGGAGGATGGAAGTGCAGCCACAAAACTTTCCTCTCAGGGAACAACTCCTTCCCAATATCCAACGGTGGAATAAATAAAAATACAAATTGTCAGGAATCACCTGTTATTCCCTGCTGCTCTGTTGTCTATAAATCCATTACCAGGACTCCATAAACCCCAAATAAATTCCACTACACTGAATTCTGAAGGAAAACTAAATAGCATTTGGTATTTAGTATTTAATTAAAGCTTCTTACTCCTGATTTCACCACAGGGATGCTACATTTTGCTGTAATAAATGATTTTTTTCCTACTGACAGCTACCTGAATGCATTTGCAATTCACTTAAGAGGATTAATTAAGGCTTGTTTTCATGACAAGGATTTTTTTTTTTTTTTTTTAGAGCAATTAAAATCAGGTTTAAAGTTATAACATGTATTAGATAGCAATTACTCAAACTAATCCTAGAAAATTAAATATCCATCCTCAGGAATCCTCTAACACATGAAGGATCTGCAGCCAAAGTTTCCCAGGTTGGGATGAACTTAACACCAGGTTTGGTTTAAATTCTAAGACTTGGATTAGATTTAGAATTTGGGGAAAAAAAGCCCCAAATTTGCACACCTGGGAAAGTCAGTCCTGCCCCTCCTAACCAGGAGAGATTTCTCCAAGGATTTTGTCACTTGGAATTCACCCAGAGCCAGGCACTGAAACAAGGATTGAACCCAAATTAAAGAAATTAAATCCCCTGCACTGAGGATCCCTGCAGGAAACTTCTCCCTGAAGGATCCTTGAGGATTCACCAGCACTTCCAAAACCCCTTAAACATTCTCCAAACTCCTTAAACATTCCCCAAATCCCTCAAACATTCTCTAAACCCTTCAAACCTTCCCCAAACCATTCCCAAAATCCCTCAAACCTTCCCCAAAACCCCTCAAACATTCCCCAAAATTCCTCAAACCATTCCCAAAATCCCTCAAGCCTTCCCCAAACCTCTCAAACATTCCCCCAAAATCCCTTAAACCTTCCCCCCAGCCCTTCAAAACTTCCCCAAACCATTCCCAAAACCCCTAAAACCTTCCCCAAACCCCTCAAACCTTCCCCAAAATCCCTTAAACATCCCCAAACCCCTCAAACATCCCCCAAACCCCCAGGTCCATGACTGAGAACCCCAAATTAGCAATTACTGCTCCCACTTAATGAGTTTGAGGAACTCCCTAAAGCTGTGCTGGGTGAAGGATCCCAAAGTGGTTTTTCTCTTCATTAGACATGGAAACAATTAATGGGGGCAGAAAAAAAAAAAAAAAAAAAAAAAAAAAGATAATAATAATAATAAATATTCCCCAAATGAGGGCTGAGTCCCAAAAAAATCAAGTTCCAATTTCACCTTCAGTAATTCTGGGATGGGCAGAAAACATGAAATAATGAAACAATGAAAAAAATGAAAAAATTAAACAATGAAATAAATAATGAAACACCAACACCCCAAATCCTGGAGCTCTGAATTTTAATTGACCTTTTTGCATCTCCAGTGAGACCCCTTTTCATACAGCTGAAATACAGAGAATATTTCTATTTATTTCCTGTCTCTTTTCCCTCCTGCTGCTCCCCTGGGCTGAAGTTGTTTCTCCAAGTTTTTTCCAGGGATTTCTCTTCCCATCCCCATCAATTCTCCCCTTTCAGCACAGGCAGCAATTCCCCACTTTCCTTCAGCTCCTGAAAGACAGAAATCCAGCAATTATGGAATTTTTTATAAAGTATGTAAATTCTGATTTGGGTGTATTTAGTAAAAAAAAAGACAAAATATTTCATTGGGAAAACTCTGCTTGGATCTTGGGTTTTCTCACAGGTGAATTCCAGAAACATTCCAGGCATCCCCAAAACTTCCAACACTTTCCAAAGAAAAAAGAGAAAAAGAAAAAAGAAAAAAGAAAAAAGAAAAAAGAAAAAAGAAAGAAGAAAAAAGAAAAAAGAAAAAAGAAAAAAGAAAAAAGAAAAAAGAAAAAAGAAAAAAGAAAAAAAGAAAAAAAGAAAAAAAGAAAAAAGAAAAAAAGAATCTATATACTTTAAGTAAAATTAATCTAAATAAAATTCATCTATATAAATAGAATTAATCTATATAATTTAAGTAATGTTCATCTACATAATCTATCGAATTTAAGTAAAAATATTCTATATAAACAAAATTATTAGTGATATAATTTTATATAAAAAATAAATAAATAATTTATATAATACTCAAAGCAATCCCTACACTTGTTAAATAAAAATTTATACACTTTAAGTAAAATTAATCTAAATAAGTAAAATTAATCTAAATAAGTAAAATTAATCTATATAATTGAAGCAAATTAATTTCTCCAAAGAGAATTAATCTATATAATTTAAGTGAAACTAATCTTTGTAAATAATATTAATCTCTAAAAATAAAATTCCTCTATGTAATTGAAGCAATCCTCATACTTCTTAAATAAATCAAACAAATCTAATTTCAGCAGTACCAGGATTTTTTAGAATGAAAAATATTATTTATTAGATATTAGAACAGAATACTGGAGTATTTTTATATATAGAATATATGGAATATTAGGGTATTTATTGATTTAGAATGAAATTGAATTTATTGATTGAGGAGTCCCAACATTAAATGAATTAAATTATTAACTGATTTAATTAAATGTATTAAATTATTAAACCAATAAATGGGATTTCTTGATTGAGGAGCCCCAGTGTGAGGAACTGGCTCTGAACCAGCCAGGCAGGAGGGTCTGGGAACTCTGGGGCTGCTCCAACAACTCCAATAAAATTTCTTTTATCCCAGCAATGTTTTCTGGGAAAAAAAAGTGAAAAACCGACTTTTTGCTTACCTTGACAATGTCCAGCCCCCCCACCAGCTCCCCCCTGACATAGAGCTGGGGGTAGGTGGGCCAGTTGGAGAAGGATTTCAGCCCCTGGCGCACCTGAAAAAGCCAAACTGGAATTATTTGGGATTTTTAGGGAATTTTTTGGGAATTTTTTGGGAATTCCAGCTCTGGGAAAGGCAGCAGGGAAATGAATCCACAGGAAAGGGAAGGTTCTGTTACCTCCTCATCCTCCAGGATGTCAAAGGTCTCATAATCCACACTGGGAAAAGAGAAAAAATTATATTATTTATATAGGTTATAATATTATATATTATATACAATATTATTTATTTATATATATAGAAAATCTTGAAAATCACTCAAAATAAACCCCTTACTAATCTTGAAATAACCCTCAAAAAATCTCAAAATAACCCTTCAAAAATCTCAAAAAGCCCTTCAAAAAATCACAAAAAACCCCATTAAATTCTCAGAAAACCTTTCAACTGCTTTAAATCCTTTAAAAACAAAACAATTTCCATTTAGGGAACAATTCCACTCCTATTTTCTGCTTTATTTTCCATAAATACAAAACAAATTAAATAAATTAAATCTATAAAATGCAGTTTTTAACCCATTACCTACCCAGTGTTATTCATGATTTCTAGGATTTGCTTGCTGAAGCCACATTTTGCCATCTGAAATATAAAATATAAAATTAAATCTCTCTGATTTTTTTAATCCATTAAATTCCAGCCACACCACAGCAATTCCCAAATTTTTTTTTTTTTTGCTGTCCCCTAATCTCTTTCCCATCCTTTATCTCCTGATTTTTATGGATTTATGGAATAAATCTGCTTTATTTGGAAGCATCACTGCCTTGATTCTCCATGATAAGAAACTATAATAAACAAGAACTTGTTCTATTTATCATCATTATATTGTAATTAAATTATAATTAATTGTAATGAATTAATAATTAATATCCACTGCCAACTCTTCACATAAGCACAAAAAAGCAATTTTTAGATATTAACAGGTATTACAGATTTCTATTATCTATTAATTTCTAATTGATTTCTAATATCTATTAATAGATATTAATAGAAATATCTAATATTTAGATAACACTAATAGAAATATCAAATATTTATATAATATTCAGCCACAATAAAAAGAAGTTTTTATTCTGTTCTCTGATTTCTAGAAGCACCAAATAAAAATATAAAGAACTTTGCTGAATAGAAGTTGAATAAAGTTGAATAAAGTACTTATTGAATTAAGGAAGAACTAAATAAAAATTCAATATTTTCTGAATATTGACCTCACGTTACCTGTTTGTTTCCCTTCATAAAGAGCATCACAGGAGCTTTGTTTATCAAGGATTTAAGCCTACAAAAAAAAATAAAATAAAATATCTTGGTTATCACCCCAAAGAAAATGCAGAAATTCAAAGTGAAATTGAAGAATTTCCAAGAATTCCACACTTGGAGAGAATCCCATTCCCAGCTCCAAAAATGTTGAATTTCTCATCAAACTCCTTTATAAGTACAAGAATGGTTCTTATAATACTTAACATAATTAACATAATATAATCACATTATTAACATAATTAACAGAATAATTCTATTATTTATTGTAATATAATTATTAAAAAAAAGTCAAAAATTGCTATAATTATAATTCTAACACAATTACATCATTTCTTACACTAGTTAACAAAATTAGCATAATTACATTATTTCTTGTAATTATAAGAAAAAAGTCACACATTTTTATAGTTATAACATTATATTATTTATTATACTAACATAAGTAATGTAACTATTGTATTATTTATTGTAATGTAATTATAAGGAAAAATCAAATATTGTTATAAGAATATTTTATAATATTTAACATAATTTAATATAACATACATATATTATTAAACATAGTTTAACATATTTAAACATCAATAATTATAATATTAACATCAATAATTATATTATTAATATAAATAATTATATTATTTCTTACAATATAAGAAAAAAACCTTCCAAAATTTGTTACAATTCCCCCACCTGTCCTCCAGCTTCTGGGCCTTGGGGCAGATTGTGTCCAGCTCTCCTGAGGCCTCCAATTCCTGGGGAAAATTGGGGAGAAAAAGCAAAAAATGAGGTGGAAAAGCAAAATATGAGGTGGGAAAGCACAAAGTGAGGTGGGGAAAGCACAAAATGAGGTGGGAAAGCCCAAAAAAGGCGTTTTTGGCAAGGCAGGAAGGTGAGCAAATGGGATTTTGCACCTTGATGATGTCCAGGCCCCCGATGAGCTCCCCCCCCACGTAGAGCTGGGGGTAGGTGGGCCAGTTGGAGAAGGATTTGAGTCCCTGCCGAACTTCTTCATCTGAGAAAATGTCAAAGCTGCTGAAGGCCACGCCGTGCTTGCTCAGGATCTCCACCATCTGCTTGCTGAAGCCTAAAAATCCAAATTAAATGGAGTTTCAACAAAGCTCTGCCCACCTGAGTCACACTAAATGGCATTTTCTCCACAGCAAGCTCTAAACATATAAACAAATAAACAAAATAAATGTATAAGCAAGTAAACATTTAAGCAAATTAAAGTGTGTAAGCAAATAAACCATATAAGGAAATGTGTTGGGTTGATGTGGCCAGAAATGTGAATTCTGTCCCATCTGTTACCCCAGCTGGGCAGTGCCCCTGATCTCCTGGCACACATTATCTGCTCATGGGCCATCTTTAAACCAGCTGGGCAATCATCTTTATCTTCCCACAGCCCATCCTCCCTCCAGGAGATATCTCCTGTTCATGGCCAGTGAGTCCCAGGGCATGGCTGATAAAATTCCATCACCCCATGGGAGATGCTCCAGCCAGGGGAGGAGCCAAGCCTTTCCTACCCAGATAAAAACTGACATTTGGGACACCAAGGAACCTTCTTCCCACTGGATTCCAGAGGAAAACCAGACCTTTGCACATCATCCCTGGAGCTTCAGAGGAAACTGCACCTTCTCCAGGAGCACTGCTCCAGCTGAACCACATCTGCCCCTGCAGGAGGATGCAGCCACCATTGAATGGGACTGTGCCAACACCCTGACTGACTGACGGGTGTCAGCTTGGATTCTGACTCTGGCAGGGCTGGGATTGTTCTGTGTAATACTGCATTTCTATTTTAATTTTCCTAGTAAGGAACTGTTATTCCTAATTCGCCTGAGAGCCTCTTAATTACAAAATTATAATAATAATTTGGAGGGAGGGGGTTTCCATTCTCCATTTCAAATAGGAGCTGCTTTATTGGCAGACACCTCTCCTTAAACCAGCACAAGCCCTTTCACATCAACACTTCCACGAGCAGTTTGGGTGAGCACAGCACTGTGGGGACACCCCCCCAAAACAGAAATCCACGAGCTGCTCACCACAGCGGGGCTCCTTGGGAGAGCCCTTCATGAAGAGCATGCAGGGGGCAGCGCTGACGAGCCTCCTGAGGCGGGCGTGCAGCTGCTCCTGGGCGCAGCCGGCAGCGCCGGGCGCGGGGGCGCTGCCCATGTGCCGCTGCACCTTCTGCGTCAGCTCGGGCGCGTGCGCCCCGTCCAGCCTGTCCACCTTCTGAGAGTCCTGCAGGGGAGAACACAGCCCTCAGGGCAGGACACAGCAAAACACAGCCCTCAGAGCAGGACACAGCAAAGAACACAGCCCTCAGGGCAGGACACAGCAAAAACACAGCCCTCAGGGCAGGACACAGCAAAAACACAGCCCTCAGAGCAGGACAGAGCAAAAACACAGCCCTCAGTGCTGCAGGGGGAGAACACAGCCCTCAGAGCAGGACACACCAACCTTCAGTGCAGGTACAGAGCAAATAACACAGCCCTCAGTGCAGTACAGAGCAAGTAACACAGCCCTCAGAGCAGGACACAGCAAAAACACAGCCCTCAGTGCTGCAGGGAGAGAACACATCCCTCAGTGCAGGACACAGCAAAAACACAGCCCTCAGTGCAGTACAGAGCAAAAACACAGCCCTCAGAGCAGGACAGAGCAAAAACACAGCCCTCAGTGCAGCACAGAGCAAAAACACAGCCCTCAGAGCAGGACACAGCAACCTTCAGTGCAGGACAGAGCAAAAACACAGCCCTCAGTGCTGCAGGGAGAGAACACACACAGCCCTCAGTGCAGCACAGAGCATACAACACAGCCCTCAGTGCAGTACAGAGCAACCTTCAATGCAGTACAGAGCAAATAACACAGCCCTAATCCAGAATGGACCAAAAACACAGCCTTCAGTGCAGTATGGACCAACAAACACAGCCTTCAGTGCAGCATGGAGCAAAGACACAGCCCTCAATCCAGCATGGAGCAAAAACACAGCCCTCAATCCAGAATGGAGCAAAAATCACAATGGACCAAAAAAAAACACAGCCTTCAATCCAGCATGGACTTAAAAATACAGCCCTCAGTCCAGCATGGAGCAAACAACATAATGGATCACATAACACAGCCCTAAAACCACAGCAAACCCACCCAGCTAAGCCCAGCTTTGCAGGGAGGGGCTGTATGCTGCTGGTAATGATGCCTTAGGGATTTTAGCTTTTCTGTTTTTCTGTTTTTCTCCTGCACTGCATCAGTGCATAACTCTGAACTCCATATGAAGTGTTAGCTAACTCTCCTCACATTTTGGTCAGACAAAAACCATTCCTCTAGGCCTGAAACTCAAGGACACCCTCCAGCCTCAGCCCCTGAAAAGTACAAACTAAAAGGAATTCTGGGGGAGCAAACTGGGGGAATATGGCTTCATCACCTGAGGCTGTAACTGCAGCATAAACCTGACACATAAATGGAACAAACTTTTAATTGTCTGAAAAATTCCTGATCTTTGTCCATGCTGGGTGTAGCCTCTAAGGCTTCTGACTGCCCAAGGTGGATCTGCTGAAGGCCTTGAATAAATCCCCACTTTATTCTCTTAACCTTGTCCAGCCTCTGTTCTAGGGAGCCACTTCAAGGCATCAGTAACAGCAGCAAATCTGCCTCTAGAATGATGTATTAAAGAAAATATTGCCCATTTTATCACCACAGGCAAATAGCACCCAAACAAAATTGTTGTTCCTATTATTACCATATTTAATTGGGTTTTTCCCCAGCTACAACACAAAGAAACACTGCTGGAAGTTTTTTGACCCAAGTACAACAACTAAAATAAAATCTAAGTATGAATCCTGAAGCACTTAAGGAAGTCCTGGAATATTCCATATAAAGTGCAAAAACCATTTCTATCTCCATGTTTAGGTTCCACTGGATAGACTTCAATCAGTTACAGAGGTGTTTCCTCACTGAGAAAGCTCCTAAGGTTCAGGTGGAGTATTACAAAAGTGTAAGTATTAAGAGTCCACATGGATTCCATTTTCTTTTAAATCCATTTTCTCTGACATTCATTTCTTCTCAAATCCATTTCCTCTTACCTTAAAGAACAAGAATGTTGGAACAGAACTAATTCCATATTTTTCAGACACTTCAGGCACAGCCTCAGCTTCCAGCTAAAAACCAAAGCAAAAGAAAAAACACCCGGATTATTTTCATAATCTTCTTTAAAGTCTCACTGTGAGTGTCAATCCTGGAATGCTCTCCCTGGCATTTTATATATTTAAACAGGATCTGCTGCTGAAGTTTGTGAGACATTTGCATTTAAATGAGACTCCCTGGGCTGCCTGGCACCCACTGAACCTCCACGGTGTCAAAACAGGTTCAAAGGTTTTTATTTTGTGGCACATTTCAGAAGATGCCCTGAGGCTGTGAATAAAATCTTTGGTGCACTCCTGACCTGGTAAATTCTCAATCCTGTGCAGCTCCTGCTATATTGGAATGCATAAATCACTGCCCCCAGTTATGGCACCATCCCAGAGGTGCTTTTGTGCCCCTCTGGGGGGCTCTACATCACCCCTGACATCTGCAGCCTCCTGCAAACTGTGGAGGAGAAAACCCACAGTGTCAACTTGGTTTTTAACTCCTGCAAGGCTGCTGAGTGCCCAGCCTGGGTTACTGCTCCCCCTTCCATCATGTAGGGATTTGCTATGAGAATTTCTCTTGACTGGCTCACATTCTGAGCTGCTCCAGCCACACAGGCTCTTAATGAACCCACTAATTAGACAGGCAAAGCAGGAGCATCAAAACTGAGCCCCAGCCTCCTCCTGCAAATCACATCTGGATGGATTTAGGGTCCCCTCCCACCAAAGCATTCCAGGATTCCCTGTCTCAGCCCATCCCTGACAGCAGCAGCACCTCTGGGATTACCCTGGATGGATTTAGGGTCCCCTCCCACCAAAGCATTCCAGGATTCCCTGTTTGAGCCTATCCTTTAGAGCAGCAGCACCTCTGTGATTACCCTGGATGGATTTAGGGTCCCCTCCCACCAAAGCATTCCAGGATTCCCTGTTTGAGCCTATCCCTTAGAGCAGCAGCACCTCTGGGATTACCCTGGAAGGATTTAGGGTCCCTTCCCACCAAAGCATTCCGGGATTCCCTGTCCCTGACAGCAGCACCTCTGGGATAACAGAGGTGGAAATCTGAAATGTGAGCCCATACAGGCACTCAGGAGGAACCTGCCCCTTTTCTGGACCATTCCCCTGCCCCAGGAGCTCACCTGCACAAAGGTGACCTGGCTGTGCTCCCGTGCCAGCGCTGCCATCACCTCGTTCATCTGCGCGCACTGCGGAGCCCACGGCGCCCAGAAATGCACCACCACCAGGGACCTGGGGACAGACAGACAGACAGACACACTGCAGGGACAGACTGCACTCTGGGACAGACACGCTGCTGGGACAGGCAGACACACTGCTGGGGACAGACACACTGCAGGGACAGACTGCACTCTGGGACAGACACACTGCAGGGACAGACACACTGCTGGGACAGACACACTGCTGGGACAGACACACACACTGCTGGGACAGACTGCACTCTGGGACAGACACACTGCAGGGACAGACAGACGCACTGCTGGGACAGACAGACGCACTGCTGGGACAGACAGACGCACTGCTGGGACAGACACACACACTGCTGGGACAGACACACACTGCTGGGACAGACACTGCTGGGACAGACAGACACACTGCTGGGACAGACAGACACACTGCTGGGACAGACACACTGCTGGGGACAAACTGGATTTTCCAATGACATTCTAGAAAATTCTGGCAGAAAAACAACAGAACCACTTTTCTTTTCCCTCAGTTTAAGTCTGTGCCCACAGCAGGACACACCTGGGCACAGGGACATCTCAGGACAGGCAGAGGACAAACCACAACAGGATTATTTCATCCTCATCCCACCAGAGCCTGGTCCCTCCTCACCAGCATGCAGCTACAATACACTCATTTTTATCTTCAGGAAAAACATATTTTAAAATCATTTGTACTATGAGTTTTTGGAGTTGTTTTGGTTTTTCGATTATTTTTTTTAATTCATTCACAGAGCAATTCAAATTTTGCACCTGAACTGCTCTCTGAGCACTTCAAATTCACCTTAAAAAAAGGCAATTGAAAACATTAAGAAAGATAAAAATAAAGACTTAGCAAAATGAAACACTTCAGTAATTCTAAACAAAGTGTTCCCTGCATTCAGCCAAGGTTACAAAAAAGGCTCCACTATTAAACAGGGCAGGGACAAAGAAGTTATGACAAATTCCAAATTTTCTCTTTAAATATCAAGATTTACACTTCTGCTACAACACAAACTTACTGATAACTCAATGCAAGAAATGTTAATTTTTTGAAACAAGAAATCCTATGAAATTAACATGTAATTATTAATGCTGTTTCCAAAGGAAGCAGAGTTATCAGAATTATCAACTCATCTTGTGTCCAAGAACATGGATAAAATAATCAATCCCTTTGGAGAGAAAACAGAATGATGTTCTGTGACAAAGGCAATGAAAATTTACTGGTGGGTTTTTTAAATAACCTTAAAACATTGTGTTTGCATCTGAAGCCATTTTCACTTGGGCACATGAGTTTCTTCTGTAATGTCTCTACAAAATAATCCAGGAGGACAATTCCAGCAGGGAAAGAGGAAGTCCTGCAGCAAGTTTGGAAGAAATTCTGTTCCTTTTTCCCAGAACCATCATTTACCAGCATTTCCTTCTGCTGTCTTTAAGAAGTGGTGCTGGTTTTCCACCACAATTTAATCACCTGTAAATCTAGAATTACAGAGGTGGTTACTGCAGCTCTTCCCTCCCAAAAATAAAACTGGAATAAACCACTGGGATTGTTCCAGGACAGGATGGATGGAACTGGGAGCACCTGGGACAGTGAGGGTGTCCCTGGATGGGCAGTCAGGTCCCAAACCAGGCTGGGATTGCAGGAAAAGCAAAACCTTGTCATTAATTATTAGAGCACAAAACCAGATTAATGAGAACCCAGGGCAGGAGATGAATAATTCAGAGTCACTCATGTGGCACTAAACACCCAAACACTGCAGTTCCCACTGAAATGTCCCTGCAGTTCCCACTGAAATGTCCCTGCAGTTCCCACTGAAATGTCCCTGCCGGTCCCACTGAAATGTCCCTGCTGGTCCCACTGAAATGTCCCTGCAGTTCCCACTGAAATGTCCCTGCCGGTCCCATTGAAATGTCCCTGCAGTTCCTATTGAAATGTCCCTGCTGGTCCCATTGAAATGTCCCTGCCGGTCCCACTGAAATGTCCCTGCAGTTCCTATTGAAATGTCCCTGCCGGTCCCATTGAAATGTCCCTGCAGTTCCCACTGAAATGTCCCTGCAGTTCCCACTGAAATGTCCCTGCCGGTCCCACTGAAATGTCCCTGCTGGTCCCATTGAAATGTCCCTGCTGGTCCCATTGAAATGTCCCTGCTGGTCCCATTGAAATGTCCCTGCTGGTCCCATTGAAATGTCCCTGCTGGTCTCATTGAAATGTCCCTGCAGTTCCCACTGAAATGTCCCTGCTGGTCCCATTGAAATGTCCCTGCTGGTCCCATTAAATGTCCCTGCAGTTCCCATTGAAATGTCCCTGCTGGTCCCACTGAAATGTCCCTGCAGTTCCCATTGAAATGTCCCTGCTGGTCCCATTAAATGTCCCTGCAGTTCCCACTGAAATGTCCCTGCAGTTCCCATTGAAATGTCACTGCTGGTCCCACTGAAATGTCCCTGCTGGTCCCATTGAAATGTCACTGCTGGTCCCACTGAAATGTCCCTGCTGGTCCCATTGAAATGTCCCTGCTGGTCCCATTAAATGTCCCTGCAGTTCCCATTGAAATGTCCCTGCTGGTCCCACTGAAATGTCCCTGCAGTTCCCATTGAAATGTCCCTGCTGGTCCCATTAAATGTCCCTGCAGTTCCCACTGAAATGTCCCTGCTGGTCCCACTGAAATGTCCCGGTGGTTTTGCTGACACCTTCTGCACCTGGAGGACAATCCCAGCCCGCAGGGTAACTCTGCTTTATGGGATTTTCCAGCCAATTCGCCCCATTTGGCCCCAAATTCCCTGTGGCAGGAGGGGGCTGAGCCAGGGGAAGGAGGGGCTGGCAAACCCCGAGCCAGAGCCGGGCCAGAGCCGAGCCAGAGCCGGGCCAGAACCGAGCCAGGGCCGGGCCAGAGCTGGGCCAGAACGGGGCCAGAGCCGAGCCAGAGCCGGGCCAGAACGGGGCCAGAGCCGGGCCAGGGCCGGGCCAGAGCCGGGCCAGAACGGGGCCAGAGCCGAGCCAGGGCCGAGCCAGGGCCGAGCCAGGGCCGAGCCAGAGCCGAGCCAGAGCCGGGCCAGAACGGGGCCAGAGCCGAGCCAGAGCCGAGCCAGGGCCGAGCCAGAGCCGAGCCAGGGCCGAGCCAGAGCCGGGCCAGAGCCGGGCCAGAACGGGGCCAGAGCCGAGCCAGGGCCGAGCCAGAGCCGAGCCAGAGCCGAGCCAGAGCCGGGCCAGAGCCGGGCCAGAACGGGGCCAGAGCCGAGCCAGGGCCGAGCCAGAACGGGGCCAGAGCCGAGCCAGAGCCGGGCCAGAACGGGGCCAGAGCCGAGCCAGAGCCGAGCCAGAGCCGGGCCAGAGCCGAGTCTTTCCTCAGTTTGGGGCTCGGTTTGTCTCGATTTTGGGGTTTTTATCTCCCCCCCGCAGGTCTCACCGAGCGCTGCGGCAGCGCCGGCCCCTCCCGAGCTGTGACCTGCGGGACCGGCAGGGGACACCGGGATGGCAGCGAGAGATGGGAGCAGGGATGGCACCGAGGGATGGACAAAGGGATGGCACCGAGGGATGGGACACCGGGATGGAAACCGAGAGGTGGGACACGGGGATGGCACCGAGGGATGGGACACGGGGATGGCACCGAAAGATGGGAGCCGGGATGGCACCGAGAGATGGACACAGAGATGGAACCGAGGGATGGACAAAGGGATGGCAGACATGGATGGAGCAGACCCAGGGACGGCACCTCCGGACGGGAGCCCCGGCGAGGGCCAGAGGAGCGGCCCTGCCCTGCCCGCGGTGTCCCCTCACCTGTCGGGCCGCTGCAGCAGCTGCTGGAACTGCTCGGCCGAGCCCGCGGCCGCCACCGCGCCCGCCATGGCCCGGAGAGGGAGGGACGCGCGGTGACACCGGGTCACGTGCTGCACCGGGGGTCACGTGCGTCCGCCCGGCTCACGCGCTTCCTCCCGCGTCACGTGACCTCCCCGCAGCACGCGTCAGAACCGTGACGTGTGAGCTCCCCGCGTCACGTGTTCTACCAGTGTCACGTGCTCTCTCCGTGTCCCCGTGTCATGTGTCTTTCCGCGTCACGTGATCCACCAGTGTCACGTGTCCTCACTGTCCCTTGTCCCCTGTGCCAGCCCGTCCGGGTCCAAGGGCAGCGATCCCACCCCGTTATCCCGTTATCCCGTTATCCCGTTATCCCGTTATCCCGTTATCCCATCCCATCACATCCCATCCCGTTATCCCGTTATCCCATCCCGTTATCCATTCCATCCCATTATCCCATCCCGTTATCCATCCCATCCCATTATCCCATCCCGTTATCCCATCCCATCACATCCCATTATCCCATCCCATCCCATTATCCCATCCCGTTATCCCATCCCATTATCCCATCCCGTTATCCTATCCCATCCCATCCCATCCCATCCCATTATCCCATCCCGTTATCCTATCCCGTTATCCCACCCCATCCCATCCCATCCCATCCCATCCCATCCCATCCCATCCCATCCCATCCCATCCCATCCCATCCCATCCCATCCCATCCCGTTATCCCGTTATCCCATCCCGTTATCCCATCCCATGGGCTGGGATGCTCCAGCTCACACCCAGTCCAGCCTGGAGCACTCCCGAACCCCTGAAATGTAAAATTCTCCAAAAAAAAAAAAAAAAAAAAAAAAAAAAAAAAAAAAAAAAAGGCTGTTCTGGGCTGTTCCGTGTCTGTCGGTCGGCAAGAAAGGAGATTTAATCCCGGTTTAACACCGAAATGGCCAGGGAGCAAAAGGAGATTTAATCCAGGTTTAACACCGAAATGGCCAGGGAGCAAAAGGAGATTTAATCCAGGTTTAACACCGGAATGGCCAGGGAGCAAAAGGAGATTTAATCCAGGTTTAACACCGAAATGGCCAGGGAGCAAAAGGAGATTTAATCCAGGTTTAACACCGAAATGGCCAGGGAGCAAAAGGAGATTTAATGCAGGTTTAACACTGAAATGTGCAGGAGTTCAGCAGAGGGAATCCCAGGGGTCTGGGTGCAGACATTATGGGATGGAGGCTGAGGCTCCGTGCCGTGGTTCTGCTCCAGGAACGAGGCGTGGGACAGATGGAACCATTGGAAATAAATCTCTCCCTCCAGCTCTGCCCCGTAAATCAACCCCCAGCCCTGAGAGGTTCCTGAGACCTTTCCCTGTTCCTTGGGAGGGAAGGGAGAGGATTGCTGCTCCAAATGGATTGGCCCACGGAGACAGGGAAGAGCTAAATCTGCCTCCCCTCCAGCTGTATGTCTGGGATCCATCTGGAGCCTCGGCAGGAGCGTCCCGGGGAAGCTCAAGGACTCGGGCTGGGACAGGCAGGGGCACAAATGAACCTGCAGAGTTAATTGCAGCCCCTGCAGCTCCAGGAGATGGATGGGGAGACCCAAAAATAAACCTCAAAGGAAGAGGCTGGGTGGGTGCTCCCAAATCCCACTGCAGTTTTCCAACGGGTTTCCCAAAGAATTGGGAGTTGCCTTTACCTGGAGGAGGAAAAGCTCCTTCCCCATGGACACAGGGTTAATCTGATATATTCCAGCTGGGAATTCCCTGAAATATTGATGTTTTAACCTAATTCCCCCAAATACTGATGTTTTAACCTAATTCCCCTCCTGGCCAGTCCCTGATCCCACAATTTCTTGCACGGCAGGAAAACTCCAGGTGCTTAATGCAGTTCATATTATAGGCAAAACATAACAGGAAAGAACTGGAATTCCAGTTGTAAGTAGCTGGAACTTACCAAGTATTCAGGATATATCCACACTCTGTTTTGATTCAGAAATAGGATTTATTGCAATGTAAAATAAAAATTATAACTTCACAATACACCTAGCAACCTTTTTGTTATGTGGCTACATCCTTTTTTATTCCAATATTATTATTCTGATATTAAAATAGAATTGATATTAAATGAAGAAATTAAATTAAAAACAAAATTAGGAAATTAAATTAAATTTTAAAACATTTACTGGGAAAAGGCTCTGGCAGGTCACCAGCTCTCCTGGCTAAATGTCACAGAGATGTACATGCAGAATAGAACAAAATAATGGGGAGTTTTACTGGGAAAACATGGAAATACTGATATTTTCCTCTGGGAAAATGATAAAAGGAAGGGCTCAGTTGAAGTTCTAAAGATCTCATTCAGCTTTGGCCCAAAAAAAGAGAATAAACAGGTTTGGAATTGTAATTGATGTTGTAAATCCTGAGGCTGTCTCCCAGCACTCAGCAAGGAGTGCCAGTGAAGGGGGGGAAGCTGTGAGGAGTTTGTGGCTCCTAAATCCATTAATTTGGGATAAACAGGAGCCAGGCAAACAGGTTTTATTCTCTGGGGCAGGGTGTGGGATCTCCATCCCTGGAGGAGGAATTTCCCCTCAGGACACTCCTGCTTCAGCAAGGGCTCGGACCTGAGCATCTCAAGAGGTTCCTTCCCAAATAATTCTGAGGAATTATTCTCCTTCTAAATCACCTGGAACCCGTGAAAAGAGGGAGTTAACAGCAGAGAAAGGATGGGGGGAAAATGAAAATTGAGAGGAGAATGAGGTTTGTGAGTCCTCACTTTCTCAGGATAAAACACCAAACCTAAAAACGGGGTTTGGGGTGGTACCAAGGAATTTCTCAGCAAATCCAGGACAAAATCTGTGAGATAAAAATGAGGCAAGTCCAGCTGGTGGCAGGGAGGGGAACAAGCTCCCTCTGCCAGCCACAGCACATCCTTGTTCCCATCCTGGAGGGGTTTCTGGGCCAGGGACACCTGGAGAAGACAGGGGGAAATGTGGAGGTGTGTGCTCAGGTGGCACCTGCAGGGATGCCCTGAGAGCTGGCACACAAATGGACATGCACAGAATGCCAGGGGTTTGGTGCATCCCATTGTTCTCCTGGAAACAGGCACTGGAAAACATTCCAGAGCCAAGCAGGCTCCGGGGTGGGACTGGGAGGTGGCTTGGAAATAATGAAATAATTCTGATTTCTTGTGACTGGGTTTGGGTTTGGTTCCAGCTCTGCAGGGACTTGGGATGTTCTGCTAACTGGATTTACCTGGATTTTGGTTATTCTGCTATCAGGCATGGCGAGAATGAAATGGAAAAAGGACAAAACAGGAGAATCCGTGGATTATCCTTTGTGAGGATATGTGACAGAGCATGTCCTGGAAGCACAGCTGGATCCCGAGTGGGGAATGAGCTCCAGAAGGAAGGAATGCCAGGGAACAGTCTGTGCTCTCTCCTGTAAAACTGCCTGGTGCAGTTGGGTCTCATTGGAGAGGGATGGAGCTTCTGCCCTGGGGAAAGGCTGGGAGATCCGGGATTGCTCAGGAGAAGGATCCGGGGTGACCCAGCTGTGATCTTTCAGTGCCTGAAGGAGCTGGAGGGATGGAGGGATGGAGGGATGGAGGGATGGAGGGATGGAGGGATGGAGGGACAGGACACGGGGAGAGGCTTTAAACTGACAGTGGGTGGGTTTGGATGGATTTGGGCAGGAATTGTTCCCTGGGAGCTGGGATGGAATTCCAGGTTTGCTGTGGCTGTCCCTGGATCCCTGGCAGTGCCCAAGGCCAGGCTGGACACTGGGGCTGGACACTGGGACAGTGGGAGGTGTCCCTGCCATGGCTGGGGTGGCACTGGGGGGGTTTGCGGTCCCCTCCCAGTGCGATGTCCCAGGATCGGACGGGCCGGTGTCGGGAGCGGATCCAGGGAAGGTTCCGGGTCGGATCCCGGTGCCGGGGGCGGATCCAGGGGAGGTTCCAGGTCGGATCCTGGTGTCGGGGGCGGATCCAGGGGAGGTTCCAGGTCGGATCCCGGTGCCGGGGGAGCATCCAGGGGAGGTTCCGGGTCGGATCCCGGGCTGGTGCCGGTGCCGGTGCCGGGGGCAGGTTCCAGGAGCGCATCCCGGTGCTGTGCTCCAGGGGCGGGTGCCGGGGCCGATCCCAGGGCGGTTCTGGGGCTGTTCCCGGGCGGATCCGGGACGGATCCCGGTTCCAGGGGCGGATCCTGGGGCGGTTCCGGAGGCAGATCCCGGTTCCGGGGGCGGTCCCGGGGCGGTCCCGGGGCGGTTCTGGGCGGTTCTGGGCGGTCCCGGGGCGGTGCCGGTTCCGCCATGGCCGCGGTGCCCGTGCGGGGCCGGCGCGGGGCGCTTGGGCCGGGGGGAGCCGGGGAACCGGAATGTGTGAGTGGGGAACGGGAACGGGAATGGGACTGGGAACGGGAACGGGAATGGGAACGGGAATGTGTGGTGGGGAACGGGAACGGGAACGGGAACGGGAATGGGAATGGGAATGGGAATGGGAACGGGGAACGGGAACGGGAATGGAGAATGGGAACGGGAACGGGGAATGGGAATGGGAATGGGAACGGGGAACGGGAATGGGAATGGGAACGGGGAACGGGAATGGGAATGGGAATGGGAATGGGAACGGGGAACGGGAACGGGAATGGAGAATGGGAACGGGAACGGGAACGGGAATGGGAACGGGGAACGGGAACGGGAATGGAGAATGGGAACGGGAACGGGAACGGGAATGGGAATGGGAACGGGAACGGGGAACGGGAACGGGAATGGGAATGGAGAATGGGAACGGGGAACGGGAATGGGAATGGGAACGGGAACGAGAATGGGAATGGGAATGGGAATGGGAATGGGAATGGAGAATGAGAACGGGAACGGGAATGGGAACGGGGAAAGGGAATGGGAATGGGAACGGGAATGGGAATGGGAATGGGGAATAGGAACGGGAATGGGAGCGGAAATGGGGATGGGAATGGGGAACGTGAATGGGGAGCGGAACTGGGAATGGGACCAGGAATCAGGAATGGGAGTGGGCATCGAGAGTGGGAGTCGAGAATGGGAATGGGACCAGGAATCAGGAATTGCAACAGGACCAGGAGTGGGACCGGGACTCAGGAATGGGAACGGGAATGGGGACTGGGGCCGGGAAGGGGCCGAGGCCAGGTCCCGTGTCCCCTGGCGAGGTCCCGTGTCCCCTGGCTGGGTCCCGTGTCCCCCGGCCGTGCCACACTCGGTGCCACAGCAGTAACAGGAAAGCTGGGACAAGGTGCCAGTGTTCAGGAAAAACACAAACCCCATCTGTGGGGTGATCCCATCCCTGGCGAGGCTTTTCCTTCTGTTCCTGGGTTTAATGACTCCTTCCACACGAGTGCTCCTGCCATGAGCCCCATCCCAGCTGCTCTGGCGTGGATGCAGGGTGAAGGATGCAGGGTGAAGGGTGAAGGATGCAGGGTGCAGGGTGAAGGATGCAGGGTGCAGGGTGAAGGATGAAGGATGAAGGGTGCAGGGTGAAGGATGAAGGGTGAAGGGTGAAGGATGCAGGGTGAAGGATGCAGGGTGAAGGATGCAGGGTGAAGGATGCAGGGTGCAGGATGAAGGATGAAGGGTGCAGGGTGAAGGATGCAGGATGAAGGATGCAGGGTGCAGGGTGAAGGATGCAGGGTGAAGGATGAAGGGTGCAGGGTGCAGGGTGAAAGATGCAGGGTGCAGGGTGAAGGATGCAGAGTGAAGGATGCAGGATGAAGGGTGCAGGGTGAAGGATGCAGAGTGAAGGATGAAGGATGCAGGGTGCAGGGTGAAGGGTGCAGGGTGAAAGATGCATGGTGAAGGATGCAGAGTGAAGGATGCAGAGTGAAGGATGCAGAGTGAAAGATGCAGGGTGCAGGATGCAGGGTGCAGGATGAAGGGTGAAGGGTGCAGGGTGAAGGGTGAAGGATGCAGGGTGAAGGATGCAGGGTGAAGGATGCAGGGTGAAGGATGCAGGGTGCAGGGTGAAGGATGCAGGGTGCAGGATGCAGAGTGAAGGATGAAGGGTGAAGGGTGCAGGATGCAGGGTGAAGGATGCAGGGTGCAGGGTGAAGGGTGCAGGGTGAAGGATGCAGGGTGAAGGATGCAGGGTGCAGGGTGAAGGATGCAGGGTGCAGGGTGCAGGATGCAGGGTGCAGGATGAAGGGTGAAGGGTGCAGGGTGAAGGATGCAGGGTGCAGGGTGAAGGATGCAGGGTGAAGGGTGAAGGATGCAGGGTGAAGGATGCAGGGTGCAGGGTGCAGGATGCAGAGTGAAGGATGCAGGGTGAAGGGTGCAGGGTGAAGGATGCAGGATGCCTTTCCCAGGGGCATCCCATGGAGCTGAGGCACACAGAGGGTGATACAGAATTCCTGATCCCAGCATCAGGGGCAGTAGGAAATCCAAAATCCTGGGGTTGATGTTCTTCCCAGGGGTGTGGGATCCTTGGGAGGCACAGGCAGGAAGATGCTGAGGATTTGGCTCCTGTGCCTTGAACTGACACTGATGTTGTTTTTGGGCCTCCAGAAGCGAGTGTGCCAGCTGCTGGACACCCTTCCACGGGAGGCTGGTGCCCAGCTCATGGACTGTGCCATGGATCTGCATTCCAGGCAGAAATTCCTGCCTGACTCTGCTGCCTGGGCTGCAAAGGCAAAGCAGAATTCCATGGTGAGTTCCCACTGTCCATGGGTTTGTTACAAAATCAATTTTCAAATACCTTTTATAATGAAGCTGCAAATAATTTCCCATTTTTTTAACATTTCTTGATGAATTTGTGTTTGGATTTGTTCCTCAGATTTTGGAAAATCATGGGAGCAAAGGCACTTCCCAGCCCTGCCCAAGATGTGTTGCTGGAGAATCTGTAAGTGTGGGAATCTGCTTTTTGGGCAAAAAGGGTTGGCACTTGTTCTCCAGTATTAAAACATGAAGTTGATAACCAGCACAACTGCATTGCTCAGGAATAAAGAATGGAAATTAAAAATAAAGGAGATGGATTTAGCATTTCAGCAAAGCACAAGTTAATATTCCCAGCAGCAGCTGGAAAATCTGGAGATTCTCAACACAGTTTTCAAACTCTCTCTAAAAAGCAGAGTTTGGGAAGGAACTGGAAGAAAGAATAACATAACACTTTCTCTACCCCTTGATTTACTGGATCACAACAAAATATTCAGGAATTTCATTCTATCTCCTATTTTATTTCTGTAATTGGATATTTCCTTTCCAAGGAGTAGATACAGCCTTGAAACTATTCTCCTTCCAGAGCCAGAATGAGGAGAGGTGTGGGAAATGCTGGATGTCCACAGCAAAATCTGATTTATGGAATTAAAATTTCTATCAGGACCTGTGACTGAGGAGATATTGATTGTGTTAATTTATTTCCATTCACTTCCTCCTCGGAGAAAAAAAAAAGAAGAAAAAAGGAGTATTTGTGGTGGTATTCAGTGATTTAAAATGAAATTTGAAAATGAAAACTGAGGAAAAACCTTTTTGCCAAACTCCTTTGTAGTGACCTGAAATGTTTTTATTCCAGGGTCACTTCAGTCACATCCTGGGCTTCTAGAAATGGAGAGGGGGCAGAGGAGCAGCTCTGATTTCCTGCTGGGATCCCCAGGGTGCAGCTGGATCCTGGATCCTGCCCTGCCTCAGCATTCCCACCCACGAATATCTGCAGTTCCACACCTGCTCAGAATGTGCTGCTCCTCAGGTAGCTCAGGATTTGTGTCAAAGGGACAAGGAAGGCTGATTTCATGTTTAGGTAACTCAGAATTCATTTTAAAATAATAAGAAAAGGCTGATTCCATGTTTAGATAACTCAGAATTTGTCTAAAAAGAACAAGAAAAGGCTGATTCCATGTTTAGGTAACTCAGAATTCATTTTTAAAGAACAAGAAAAGGCTGATTCCATGTTTTAGGTAGCTTAGAATTAATTTTAAAAGAATAAGAAAAGGCTGATTCCATGTTTTAGACTGGTGAGGTTGAGCTGCCCCCCCTGGCTCTGGAGAAATTCCCATTTCAGTTCCTCTCTGTGGGAATTGTCCCACCTGGAGCTGCTCCCTGGCACAGCAGCTGCTGCCCTGACTCCTCCTCAGCTCTTCTGAATTTTATTCTGAATAAACCCAGGTGGAGCCCCTCCCAGGCACCTCCTGCCTGGCTGTTCCCCAAATGGCAAGGCAGACACTGCTGCAGAAATTTCAGAGTGAACTTTTCCTCTCAGATGTGATTCCTTGCTCTGTGTTTTCCAACAGGGCAAGAAATGCTTTTTTTAAATCAGTCAGGCTGGAAACAGGTTGGAGTTTAATTGTCTGCTCCACTGAAGGCTTTTAATAGTGATGTTTTTTTAAATTGTTTGTAATTTATTTTGGGGTTTTGCAGCATCATAAAGCAGGCACAGGCTGGGGCAGTGAATATTCCTTTAAAGCAGATTTGTGTCAAATCTGCAGTGGAACCACAGAGTTATTTTTGTATGCCTTGTACAACTCTGGAATTTTGTTTTCTTGATGAAGAAACATATAAATTTTCTATTTCCTACTGCTATTGTACACAGAATAACCAGAGTGATGCTTTATTTACCTGTACATAGAGAGAAAGGCCCCTGGCCTGTTTTTAATTCAGGTTTAAAGATCTAATTCTTATTTTTAACTTTGTATTCTGTAAATTGTTCCTTATAAAAGCAGAAGCATTAAACACCACTTTGGCTTTTGTCTGGTTGTGTCATTCCATGAATGATTTCTGAGGGCACTGAGGAATAAAGGTGAATAAAAGCTCAGATGAGGAGGAGAAATATATTATTTATGTCCTGTAAAATCTTTGTAGTAGGTTTATTTGCTCACTTCATTAATTTGATACTAATCACAAGCCCACTTGGCATTCTGACTGCCAGAAGAAGATGGAAAATCAAAATATTGGGATAAGTGGGGTTTAAAGACAACCTTGGTCTCACAAGCCAAGACTTCCGTGTCCAAATGAATATAGTTAATATATTTATTTTTGTTTCTATTAAATATTATTATTTATTGACCAGGTTTAAAATCTGTGGTGTTTGTCTGAATTAGCTGCTTCAAAGCTCAGCAGCTCTCCTGGGAGTTGGTGTGATACCCTGAGTCAGCAGATTCATAGTCACACAGAAACAACTCTGGGTTTGCCCTGGTTACTGCAGGTAATTATCAAATTAACACTCACCCTGGGCATTTCCTTCCCCCAGGATCCCTGGGTGTGCACAGGGGCTGTGAGCAGAGCAGGGATGGAGCTTTGGGCAGAGGGACTTTTCCTGGGAGTTCAGCTGCACAGGCACAGCTTGGGCTTGTCCTCCTGGGGGACATTCCCAGGGGGGACAAGGGCTGGGCCAGGATCCCCCAGCTCCCCACCCTGGGGACATCAGGGCCCAGCCACTCCTGGCTGGGACACAGCTCCTCTCAAGGGAGCAAAGAAAAGCTGTGAGCACAAGGTTTGGAAACAAAGGAAAACAAAAAATCCCAGGAAGATGGAAAAGAACACAGAATTGTTCAGGCTGGAAAAGGCTCTCAGAGCATGGAGTGCAACCATATCAGTGTGTGATATCAGTGTGGGATATCAGTGTGGGATATCTGATATCTGTGTGTGATATCTGTGTGTGATACCTGATATCTGTGTGATATATGTGTGTGATAATAGTGTGTGATATCTGATATCTGTGTGATATCAATGTGATATCTGTGTGATATCTGATATCTGTGATATCTGTGTGATATCTGATATCTGTGATATCTGTGTGTGATATCAGTGTGATATCAGTGTGTGATATCTGATATCTGTGTGTGATATGAGTGTGGGATATCAGTGTGGGATATCTGATATCTGTGTGATATCTGATATCTGTGTGATATCTGATATCTGATATCAGTGTGTGATATCTAATATCTGTGTGATAACTGATATCAGTGTGTGATATCTGATATCTGTGTGTGATATGAGTGTGATATCAGTGTGGGATATCTGATATCTGTGTGTGATATCTATTATCTGATATCTGATATCTGTGTGTGATATCAGTGTGATATCTGTGTGATATGTTATATTCATGTGTGATATCAGTGTGATATCTGTGTGTGATATCTGTGTGTGATATCTGATATCAGTGTGTGATATCTGTGTGTGATATCTGATATCTGATATCTGTGTGTGATATCTGATATCAGTGTGTGATATCTGTGTGATATCTGTGTGATATGTTATATTCATGTGTGATATCTGTGTGTGATATCTGATATCTGTGTGTGATATCTGATATCTGTGTGTGATATCTGTGTGATATGTTATATTCATGTGTGATATCTGTGTGATATCAGTGTCTGATATCTCTGTGTGATATCTGATATCTGTGTGTGATATTTTTCTGTTATATTTGTGTTGTTATTCCAACAATCCCAAAATCTCCATGTGATATTTGCTTGCAACACGGGGTGTCATTCATGAGTTATACATAAATGGCAGCTTTACATATTTAAAAGGAACATGGACTGCTTCATATCTGAAGTGTGCTTCCCAGGGGAGAACGCCACCATTTGATCTATTTTTGATTAAAATGTAAAAATTAAAAATTAAATCAAATGGTAGTCAAATTCCTCGGGGAAAACATCCTTCAGTTATGAAGTATTCCCCGTAGCAACCCTGAGACTCTTACAGCTGCATTGTCTCATCTGTAGGTGGTCTTTTTATGTCTCACATAATTAAAATGAATTGCTGGTGGAGAGCCCCTGGTACTGCATGCAGATTGATGAAGCTGGGGGCACCTGCACTGCCAGGGGAGCAGGGACAGCACGGCTGCTCTCACTCTGGGATCTGGATTCTGGGCAGGGATCCTTCCAGGCTGCACCCCGGGCTCTGGAGTGCACAGGGTCACTGAGGTGGGAAAAGCCCTCCCAGCCCATGGAGCCCGTCCTGTGACTGTCCCAGAGCTCCCAGTGCCACCTCCAGGAGCTGCTGGGACACTCCAGGGATGGGGATCCAGCCCTCCCAATCCTGAGCTCCCTTTCCATGGGGAGTTCTGAGCATTGCAGCTTCTCAGATCAATGAGTTCACTCCAAATAACTTGTCTGGAAATTAACTCCTTCAGAAATTCCAGCAGAATATGTGTGGGAGAAGCTCCAGACATCTCCAGACATCCTGCTGCTCCCAGTATGGACAGGGACTGCTGGTCCTTGGGTTGTGTTATCACAATTCTGGAATCCCTGAGGTTGGAAAACAGCTCCAGGATCATCGAGGCCACCCTGTGTTCAATCCCCACCTTGTCCAGAGCTCTCAGTGCCACCCCCAGGAATTCCTGGGACACTCCAGGGATGGGATCCAACCCTGCCTGGGCAGCTCCAATCCCTGAGCTCCCTTTCCATGGGGAAATTATTCCCAAAATCCACCCTGAGCCTGCCCTGCCCAGCCTGAGCTGTTCCCTCTGCTCCTGTCCCTGTTCCTGTTCCCAGATCCCAAATCCCCCCAGTGTCCCCTCCTGGCAGGGATTGTGCAGAGCCAGAAATTCCCCCTGAGCCTCCTTTTCTCCAGCCTGAGCCTTCCCAGCTCCTCAGGGATTCTCCAGCCCCTTCCCAGCTCCTCAGGGATTCTCCAACCCCTTCCCATCTCCTCAGGGATTCTCCAGCCCCTTCCCATCCCCTCAGGGATTTTCCAGCCCCTTCCCATCTCCTCAGGGATTCTCCAGCCCCTTCCCATTTCCCTCAGGGATTCTCCAGCCCCATTCCCAGCCCCATTCCCTGCCCTGGACACCCTCCAGCCCCTCCAGGCTCTCCTGGAATGAGCTCCCAGAGCTGGACACAGCCTCGAGGTCCCTGTGCTGGCACAGGGGGACAATCCCTGCCCTGCTCCTGCTCAGGATTCATCCTTTCAAACATCCAAGGAGCCCTTGCTGTCCTAAGCAATGGCTAAATGCCACCAGAACACGATTGTGAAATTGGATTTCCTAGGGAAATGTGCTCTACACAACCTAATGCAACTTATTTCTAGCAAGCTGCTTTATCAGCTGCCTTGGAATATGGGAATGTATATTTGATAAGATTAGAGAATCGTGGGGATCAGGAAAAATAAGACTCTAGACTTTGCATTCCCATTTTCACCCAGCTGAAGGACAAACATGTCATTTATTTTGTGTTTGGTTGTGATTCTCATGGCCCTGGTAATGTACCCACAGCAGTGGCTTGTGACTGTGCATCCTGCTCCAGCTGTGACTAAAACTTCCCTAACAACATTTCCGTGGAAAAGAAGGGGATGGAAGCGAAATGCTGGGATTTATAGAGAGAGGAAAACAATTCTGACAATGAAAGTATCACTCCAAGAGTTCCACAGTGCCTTGCAGGAACATTTTGTAATGAGCAGCAGGAGTGTTGAAATTTCAGTGTAATACTTGAAAGGAAACGTCTCTGATCTCTGAGTTTCTTTGGAGAGGGGAGTTTTAATGTATAATCAGACTAAAATCCTGCTGTAATTGCACAGTGAGGGGCCTGTGAAGTTTTGGGGAGGCTGAGATGGAGCACAGACCTCCAGAAGCTCGGGGGTTTTTCCTGAGGTTTCCCCAGGTGCAGGATCTCTCCCAGCTGTGCTGGCACTGCACTGCTGGCTCTGAGCAGCACCTGGGCACTCAGCAGTGAAATTCCAGCAGGATTTCAGCTCCTGCTGTTCTCCCTTCCCACTTTGAGCCCAGCCCTGCTCAAACTCCATCCTTCCTTGGGAAGCTTTTCCCCCTCAAACCATGAACATTTACCTCTTAATTACATGGAATCCCAAACTGGTTTGGGTGGGAAGGGAGCTCAAAGCCCAGCCAGAGCCCCCTGCCATGGCAGGGACACCTCCCACTGTCCCAGGTGTGCCAGGGATCCAGGGGCAGCCACAGCTTGAATCCTAATTTATTAATTAGTCCTTAATTAATAAAGAGGTGTCACACCTGTGCTTTTGTCAGTGGTGCCCTAAGCCAGGCTTGTCCCTGCCCTGGGAACAACAAGAGATGAGTGCAATGTGAATATTCCAACTGCAGAGCACAGCTAAACTCACACAGTTCAAATCCTCCCTGAGCATCCCTGATCCCCCCAAAAATCCTCCCTCTGCTCATCAGCACCTTCCTGAGCACCAGCCTTCATCCCCACCACCCTCATCTTCACAGGCACAAGGAGAGGGGCAGGGATCCATCTCCCACCAGCAGCTTTGTTTGAGTTTGGACATTAAAAAGCCTTTAAATAAAAGTGAAGTTCCCTGAACTCAACACCTCCCTGCAGGTGCTTCTGTCCCTGGCTCAGTAGCTCAGCAAGGAAAGAGCCTGGGAAAATTTAAAATGTGCATTTCTGAGCAAAGCTGAGAAGGAAAAGAATTCTGAGTGGTTTTTAAGAGTTTGTTAGGAAAGGGAAATGGCTGGTGTGAGTTACTTGGTGAAAGGAGGTTATTTCACTGCAGATTGGGTCATTTAGGGTAGTTAGCAAATAACATTCTGACTTTTCTGTCTGGATTTATGGCCAGGGTTCCCTCACTTGTGCTGAGCATCCTGTTCTGGTAAAAGCTGAGTCAAAAAATCCTGCCCTGTCCAAACTTTGCTTTCTCCTTCCCTGTGTGCTGCAAATCACTTCCCCACACCAGGACAGTTAATTCAGGGAAGGGAACAAGATTTTCTCTGTCATTTCTTCACCCCAATGCTGCTCTCTGGGGTGGGTCAGGTTTAGTGCCAGATCTTACAGAAAAGAATTTGAGGATTTTGTTGTTCCTGCTTGGGATGAGGGAATGCTCCTGGAGCAGCCTTTGGGGTCAGGACTTGATTTCCTTGGGGGGATCCTCCTGAGCTCACCAGGCTTGGAATAAAATCCTGGAATGGTTTGGGTTGGAAGGGACCCCAAATCCCCCTCAGTGCCACCCCTGCCATGGCAGGGACACCTCCCACTGTCCCAGTGCTCCCAGTGTCCAACCCTGGGCACTGCCAGGGATCCAGGGACAGCCCAGTTTGTGCTGAAAATTCCTCCCTGGTGTGAGGGGTGGGAAATTGCTGCACCCAGAAATGGGCACTGGGTTTAAATAAAGCTCTGCTGGGTGAGAGGTTTGTGTGAAAGGAGCACAACATTGGATTTATACACAGGGCAGTGCCACAAGTACAGTACCAGAGTGGAAAGGAATCAGTATTTCCATGGGTTTATGCTGAAAATAGAAAATGTCTGGTTTTACCATCACTACATCTTCAGCAATTCAGGTGTAGCAAAGTCTGAGCCTGAAGGGAAAACCAGACAGCAAAAGTTCTGTGGAGTTTGTGTCCTTCAGCTGGAGGAGGGCAGGGCTGGATGGGATTTTGGGCAGGAATTGTTCCCTGGGAGGGTGGGGAGGAGCTGGGATGGAATTCCCAGATTTGCTGTGGCTGCCCCTGGATCCCTGGCAGTGCCAAGGCCAGGCTGGACACTGGGGCTGGACACTGGGACAGGGGAACTGTCCCTGCCATGGCAGGGGTGGAAAAAGATGAGCTTTGAGGTCTCTCCCACCCCAAACCAGTCTGGAATTTTATGAATTCCAGATTAACTGGGCCCAAGAAAATGATCCGTGTGGAGCTCCCCTGACTCAAACACAAAACTTGGTTTCCTTCTAGAACAACAGTGGCAGGTAAAGGCAGCTCTGTGGCTTTTCAGGTTTTGAGGAGCAGATGATTCAACAGCAGGATGAATAAATAATGAAGGAAAGTGAGATTATAAATTGCACTTCCTCATTTGAAAGGCCTTGTCTCCTGATTCATCACTATAAATGCCTTACAAACTTCAGGTCATTTACAAAATAATAGAACGCTTTAAGATTACCCTTAGCTTTATGTAAATGCAATTTTAATATTCTATCTTCATTAATTATCTAATCTTGGGAGCAAACAAACTCCTGACACAATTCTGTAGCTATTTTGCCAGCAGGATTTCCTTTGAAGTCGGCAGCAGTTGTAAGAGGAAGTGGATGACAGGACTGAGCCTCACCAGCACTTCTGGAAGAAAAGGAACCTAAACAGAAGCTGAAAATCCAGACTTCCTGTGGGCACAGAGCTATCCCTGCACTGCCACACGTTCATTAGTGCCAAAAGTGGTCTTTATTCCCCCTGCTCCTGTTCCAGAAGCGTGGAAGGGGTTTGCTCCCTGCTGCTCCCAGCCCTGCTCCTCCCGTGGCTCAGGGAGAAGTGCAGGACAGTGGGGAGGGGTCAGGGGCTGCACAGGGCCTGGGCTGCCCCACAGCTCTGTTTCCTCTCCAAATACCTGAATTGTACCTGAATGGTGGCAGGTGGGGCTGGGTGAGCTCTGTGGGGCAGAGTGAGCATCCCTGCAGACATCACAGGATCCCAGAGTGGGAAAGGACCCAAAGCCCCTCCAGCTCCAGCTCCTGCCATGGCAGGGACACCTCCCACCTGCTCCAGCCCCGTGTCCAGCCAGGCAGGGGTGCCACAGGGCCAGCCAGGCTCCCAGTTGTGCAGCCTGGATATTTCCCACCTTGGTTTGAATTCCGCCCAGCTCGACGCATATAAATGCTCATATTAAAAGGAATTCATTAATATCTTAGATTTAGTTTCTTCAGAGCAGAAAGAGCCAAACCAGTGCATGGGAGAGGAAAGTGCTGGGCTCAGGATCCCCAGCTGGCCCAGGCAGCAGCTCTGCTCTGCTCCCCTCAGGGCTGAGACATTTCCAGGTGTGAGCTCTGGCATTCCTCAGCCCCAGGGCTGCTCTGTGCCAGGTGGGGATGGAAATTCCAGGTTATCACTGCCATTAGTGATCACATCCATGTCTGTCGATTATTTCAGTAATTATTTATCCTAAAAAGACTGCAAACATGGCTTTGCTTTGATTGTCTGTTTTCCTGGTGAATAGCAGATGCCCAAATTCCTTCACTTGTTTAACATAAATAATACAAACTTTAAACTTTGTTTAATATAAATAATGTTCGCTATGCTCTCCCAGTGCCCAGCACTGACCCTGGGAGTATAAACTCAATAACACAACACCCTGATAAACTCATCTGCAAACTGTTCAGAGTTCACAAATTAAACCTTATTTGAATACAAAAAACACATTAAAAGAACATTAAAGGCCAAATTCTGTTCCTTTGAAGACCTTCAGGCTCATCTTTGCTGCTGTGCCCATGGCCAGGGGAGGGGGCAGGACCCAGGGCTCTGCCCATCACCCCCCCAGAGCTGCCCAGCCCCACATCCCCCAGTGCTGCCTGTTTTGGGGCCAGGCGTGCCCGTGTGTGCCACACTGTGTGCCCTGCCCTGTTCTTCCATCCCAGCACCAGCCTGACCATTCCTCACTGGGAGGATGAGTGACACCAGGAAGAAAACGACATTATTTAAGGAATTCACCGTGGGTGAGCACTCAGCTGTCCCAGGGCTGTTGGGGTGAGCTCCCCACTGCCCCTGGAGCAGATCCAGGGGTCACTCCGCTGCTCTGTCCCGCTGGAGGCTGGAGCAGGGGTGGATGCTGGTTCCCAGGCTGGTCCCGAGCCAGGCTGCTGCTCACAGCCGGTAACTCATCCCTGCCACCACAGGAAGGAGCTCCAGCACTGCTGGTGGAGCAGGGCTCAGCCTGCAGCTACCGGGCTCATCTCTACAGCTCTATTTGCTCCATCCCCTCTGATTCCTCAAGTTTCTATTCTATTCTATTCTATTCTATTCTATTCTATTCTATTCTATTCTATTCTATTCTATTCTATTCTATTCTATTCTATTCTATTCTATTCTATTCTATTCTATTCTATTCTATTCTATTCTATTCTATTCTATTCTATTCTATTCTATTCTATTCTATTCCATTCCATTCCATTCCATTCCATTCCATTCATTTCTTTTCTATTTCCCAGTTCTGCCCTGCATTAGTTCATAACCCTGAGCTCCACACAAAGTGTCCCAAGTTCTCCTCCCAGCTCAGTCTCACAACAATCCTTTCCCAGCCCAGAACCAAGGACACGCTGCAGCTCCAGCCCCAAAAATGCAACCAGAGAGAATTGGGGAGAGAATCTGGGAGGGTGGGACTGCAGAGCCTGGAGCTGGGGCTGGGCAGTGACCCCAGTGTGGGATGGACCCAAACTGATCAAAGGGTGAAACTCCTGACTGGGATCCACCCTGGGCTCTGCACTGCCCAAGGTGAATCCTTGGAAGGGTTTTAACAAATCCCTGTTTTGTTCCTTTAGCTCTGCCTCTGCTCCAGGCACCACTTTCTCCCCAGCATCCCCTCCCCAGCCCTGAGGTGCTGCAGGAGTTGGGCTCCTCCCGTCCTCACACCCATGGGATGCAGCTCAGCTTCCACTCCCAGGATTTGCAATTCTGAGCTGGTCCAAAGAAGACATAATGTTCTGTTTTATCTGCAGGCAGAGCTCCCAGGGTAACCTTTGCAGCAGCTAAAGATCAGCTCAGATATTGATCAACCCTTCAGGAAAGAAGGGAGTGCTCCTGGCACGGCTCCATCCACGCCTGGGGCGGAGGAATCCTCGTGGGGGGAATTCTCAGGATCACCAGGTGGGAAGAGACCTCTGGGATCATCACCCCAAATAAAGCACAGCACTGAGTGCCACCTCCAGCCTTTTTAAACACACCCAGGGATGGTGACTCCAGCACCTCCCCGGGCTGACAATTCCAGAATTCCCTGGAATCAGCTCCGTGAGTTCACCAGACACATTTGGCCTCAGCAGGAGCTCAGCTTCCCACTCTCCAGTGGGAATATCCACAGGAAAACATCCATGGAGCCCAGCCCAGCAAAACCCACCCAAACCCATCCTGGCACCAGCTTGGCCAGAAGGCCTCTCAGAAATGGAAAGGGATAAATTAAATTAAATTAAATTAAATTAAGTATAAATGAAGGGGGTCCCTCTGTGCTTCCCCTCCCTGTTGGTCACAGTTCCACTGAATCCCAGAATCCCAGACTGGTTTGGGTGGGAAGGGAGCTCAAATCCCACCCAGTCCCCCTGCCATGGGACACCTCCCACTGTCCCAGGTGCTCCAAGCCCTGCCCCAGCTGGGTTTGGATTTCTGTCTTTGCCCAAAGATGTGAGAGGGTGAGATCTGCAAACACAGCAGAAAGTTCATGGGGAGATCCTGGGGGGCCCTGGGGCTGCCAGGGGGCTCAGGGACCCCCAGCCCTTCCCAAATCCCCTCCCTGCACACCTGAGGGCTCCCAAAGACTGCCCCAGCCTCCTGCCCTGCTGCCAAATATATTTAAATATCTTTTCTCACATCTGTGTTGAAGGAAAAGTATTATCTCCAGGAAAAAGTGTCCCTTGGCTGCCTCCCAGTCACCTCCTGCCATAGCCTGACACCAGCAATTATAAAACAACAATAAAAAAAGGAGCAAAAATACAGCAGGCAAGTGGGAAATTAAAGTATAAAGATAAATAATATAATAATAAATAATATAAAGATAAATAGATAAATAAAATTAAAAAATAGATAAATAGATAAATAAAAATAAAAAATAGATAATAAGATAAATAATATAAATAATATAAAGATAAATGAAATTAAAGTATGTTTACAAAATACACAAGTGGGAAGCACGTGGTCTTTGGCCCTAATGTGCTACAAAGGGAATTTTGCTTCCAGGACACCCCCAGAGGGGACAGACCTTGATTTGGGCAACTAAAAAAGACCAAGAGCAAAGCAAATTTAAAAATCAATTACTTAAACCAACGCTTCTCACTTTTTTTTTTTTTTTTTTTATTTAAATCGTGATTAAAAGCAGTTCCTTGGCTGATTTCAATCAAACCACGCAGTCTCTCTCTGCTGATCTCAAGCTGTTAAATAAGAAACAGAAAATCATCAATAACCCATCTGTGTCACAGATGAGAGCAGCCCCACGGGGCCTGTTGCTCCCTGGCTCTCATATGGCAATCCCTGGGATTTTGGGGGATGGCAGGAGCCCAGAGGAGCCCCCAAAAGGAGTTTGTGCCCTCAGGTGTGTGACAGGAGCCAGAAGTGACAGCAAGGTGGTGACCAGGTATTTATTTGTAAATGTAATTACCTAGATTTATCCCTAAATATATATATCCCTATATATCCCTAAATATATATAAATATATAAATATGTATATAAATATATATATAAATATATATAAAAAAATATATAAATATATATAAAAGTATATATAAATATATATAAATATATTTATAAATATATATACACATATAAACATATATAAGATATATATAAATATATATAAATATATATAAAAATATATAAGTATAGATAATATATATAAATATATAAATGTATAAAAATGTAAAAGTAAATATAATGTTAAAATAAAAATATAAATATATATATTAACATTATAAATTTAAAATATATATAAATATATAAAATTATATATATATATATATTTATATATATTTATATATATTTATATATATATTTATATATATTTATACATATATATATATAAGTGTATGTATTATACACATACATATACATATATATACATATATACATATATATACATATATATACCTATATATACATATATATACATATATATACAGATATATACAGATAAATAAATAAATAAATAAATATATATATATATATATATATATATATATATATATATAAATAATCCCTAAAAAGAGCCCAAATCAGAGACACAGACAGCGATTATATTTCACAAAAATTCGTTTTCCTGAGGGTGCCATCCCTGCTGTGTGAAAATTCACACAGGAACGAGGGACAGGGATGGGGACAACACACCTGCAGACACTGGGAACCAGCAGGTCAGGAAATAATTTAAGGGAAAAAAATCCATTTTCAGCAGTGGCAGGACGATAAAAGCAGCAGGAAGAACTCGCCAGGGCGAGGAGGGAGCGCGGGTGGGTGCTCGGAACCTTTTCCCATGGCTGGGAAATTCCCGTGGGCTGCAGCTCCCCGCTTGTCTAATTGTCCTTGATGGATTCCTGTCCCCCAGGAGCAGAGAACCCAGACCTCGCCGCTCCAGATGTCTGAACATTATGCAGGAAGCTGGTAAACAAATTCCTGCTATTTTTGCTGCTCGCAATTAGGGACGTAGGAAGAACACGCTGCTGAGCAGGCGAGGGATCCACCGCGGATATTTCATGTGCGTTTACAGCCACTTAACGCCTCTGGAAGGGTGATAAACACCGACTGTTGTAAATCTGCTCGATCACCCCTTGTTGCTACAAAAATCCGGGAAAAAAATCAAAATAAGTGGGGGGAAAAAAAAAAAAAAAACAACAAAGCAAATTTCGAAATAAAATAGGGACAAATTAGTGATTATAACTCCTTCTGTGTTTAATATCAAGCACTTGGTGACAGAGCAGCTCTGCCACTTCACCCCTAGCAGCTTTTTTAGGTGATTTCAACTTTTTCTGTGACTTTATCTCGGGAGCAGGTCCCTGCCTGGCTCCTGGGCCTCTCCTCCCCATTAATTTCTCTGCCTGCTCCAGCAATCCTGCCCTGGGAGGGATGGCTTAGGTGGCTTCAGGAGACTTTGCCAGCATTAATTGTTATGATTTTAGAGCCCCAGAGGGTGCAGACTTGGAAAAGGAGAATTTGTTCAAAAGATTGGGAGGGAAATGAAAAAATCCAGCGCCATGACCATGAAGAACCAGCCCAGGGACAGAGCTGGGGCACCTGGAAAGGGAATTACAGGCTCCAGCTCACAGGGTGAAGGGAGGATGCTGCTCCTGGAAAGCACGAGCCACATGCTGGAATTCCACCACTTGCAGAACTCTGGGAGCAATTAAATACATTTTGTGGTGGGAAGGAGTTTTATCCAGCCCAGCTGCTCTGAAGTTGTCAGTGCCATGGTGTTTTCTGAGAGAATTGAGTTTGTCTGAGTTTCAAAGCAAGGACTGAGCTGAGACCTCTTTTCATGGCTAAAAACCCCTCTGCAGCATCCTCCCAAATAAACCAGAGTGGATTTCCCATCCTCTCAGGCTGGGTTTGGGTCTTAGGACAGACTAATTGCTCTGAAGCAGAGGGAACATCTCCAGGGGGATGGAGGCAGCTCCTGCTGTGCAGTTTCAGGTGTTTGGCTGGTGGCAGCTCAGTGGTCACCAGGTCCTGTCCAGGGTCCCAAAG
>NC_079340.1:33794663-33832163 GCF_029582105.1 Oenanthe melanoleuca | reverse complement strand
AATTAAGGAAAGAAAATCAGTGGATGGATGGCATTGTTTCCCTCAGATGAGATGCACACGCTGCAAATTTCCTCCCCCTTTGAGGCAGGAGAATCAAAGCCAGGCAGAGGGAGAGCTCCTGGACTTGGGGCAAAGAGGAAATCCAGATGTGTTTTCCCCTCAGGTGTGAATGTTCTTACTGCCTGCATTACACAGGGAATACAAAGGGATTCAATTATCACCGCATTTTGATTTCTAATAATAACAAAAACTCCTTCTAGAAGGGATTCCATTAAATAATGTTTTGACAGATAATGCTGGTGCAAAGTAGCTGTCAGTCAGGCAGAGATGAAGGGGAAACAGCTGCAGCAGCAGATCACAGGGAGCTTAGGGAGAGAAAATGAAGCCTGCTACAAACTCCTCTCACTAACAAAACAAAGGCAGCCCGGCCCCATCCTGCCCTCAGCACAGCCTGGGCAGCCAGGGCAAAATGCAAATATTTAGAGATTGTAGTGAGAGAGGAGCTGAGCACAGCACAGGTACAGGGTGTTCAGGGCACTCTGTGTCACTCAGGTGTGCACAGCACAGGTACAGGGTGTTCAGGGCACTCTGTGTCACACCAGGTGAGCTCTGCACAGGTACAGGGTGTTCAGGGCACTCTGTGTCACACCAGGTGAGCTCTGCACAGGTACAGGGTGTTCAGGGCACTCTGTGTCACACCAGGTGAGCTCTGCACAGGTACAGGGTGTTCAGGGCACTCTGTGTCACACAGGTGAGCACAGCACAGGTACAGGGTGTTCAGGGCACTCTGTGTCACACCAGGTGAGCTCTGCACAGGTACAGGGTGTTCAGGGCACTCTGTGTCACACCAGGTGAGCTCTGCACAGGTACAGGGTGTTCAGGGCACTCTGTGTCACACCAGGTGAGCTCTGCACAGGTACAGGGTGTTCAGGGCACTCTGTGTCACTCAGGTGAGCTCTGCACAGGTACAGGGTGTTCAGGGCACTCTGTGTCACACCAGGTGAGCTCTGCACAGGTACAGGGTGTTCAGGGCACTCTGTGTCACTCAGGTGAGCTCTGCACAGGTACAGGGTGTTCAGGGCACTCTGTGTCACACCAGGTGAGCTCTGCACAGGTACAGGGTGTTCAGGGCACTCTGTGTCACACCAGGTGAGCACAGCACAGGTACAGGGTGTTCAGGGCACTCTGTGTCACTCAGGTGAGCTCTGCACAGGTACAGGGTGTTCAGGGCACTCTGTGTCACTCAGGTGAGCACAGCACAGGTACAGGGTGTTCAGGGCACTCTGTGTCACACCAGGTGTGCACAGCACAGGTACAGGGTGTTCAGGGCACTCTGTGTCACTCAGGTGAGCTCTGCACAGGTACAGGGTGTTCAGGGCACTCTGTGTCACACCAGGTGAGCTCTGCACAGGTACAGGGTGTTCAGGGCACTCTGTGTCACTCAGGTGAGCTCTGCACAGGTACAGGGTGTTCAGGGCACTCTGTGTCACACCAGGTGAGCTCTGCACAGGTACAGGGTGTTCAGGGCACTCTGTGTCACACCAGGTGAGCTCTGCACAGGTACAGGGTGTTCAGGGCACTCTGTGACACACCAGGTGTGCACAGCACAGGTACAGGGTGTTCAGGGCACTCTGTGTCACACAGGTGAGCACAGCACAGGTACAGGGTGTTCAGGGCACTCTGTGTCACTCAGGTGAGCTCTGCACAGGTACAGGGTGTTCAGGGCACTCTGTGTCACTCAGGTGAGCTCTGCACAGGTACAGGGTGTTCAGGGCACTCTGTGTCACACCAGGTGAGCTCTGCACAGGTACAGGGTGTTCAGGGCACTCTGTGTCACTCAGGTGAGCACAGCACAGGTACAGGGTGTTCAGGGCACTCTGTGTCACACCAGGTGAGCTCTGCACAGGTACAGGGTGTTCAGGGCACTCTGTGTCACACCAGGTGAGCACAGCACAGGTACAGGGTGTTCAGGGCACTCTGTGTCACACCAGGTGAGCTCTGCACAGGTACAGGGTGTTCAGGGCACTCTGTGTCACTCAGGTGAGCACAGCACAGGTACAGGGTGTTCAGGGCACTCTGTGTCACACCAGGTGAGAACAGCACAGGTACAGGGTGTTCAGGGCACTCTGTGTCACTCAGGTGAGCACAGCACAGGTACAGGGTGTTCAGGGCACTCTGTGTCACACCAGGTGAGCTCTGCACAGGTACAGGGTGTTCAGGGCACTCTGTGTCACTCAGGTGAGCTCTGCACAGGTACAGGGTGTTCAGGGCACTCTGTGTCACACCAGGTGAGCACAGCACAGGTACAGGGTGTTCAGGGCACTCTGTGTCACACCAGGTGAGCTCTGCACAGGTACAGGGTGTTCAGGGCACTCTGTGACACACCAGGTGTGCACAGCACAGGTACAGGGTGTTCAGGGCACTCTGTGTCACACCAGGTGAGCACAGCACAGGTACAGGGTGTTCAGGGCACTCTGTGTCACACCAGGTGAGCACAGCACAGGTACAGGGTGTTCAGGGCACTCTGTGTCACACCAGGTGAGCTCTGCACAGGTACAGGGTGTTCAGGGCACTCTGTGTCACTCAGGTGTGCACAGCACAGGTACAGGGTGTTCAGGGCACTCTGTGTCACACCAGGTGAGCACAGCACAGGTACAGGGTGTTCAGGGCACTCTGTGTCACTCAGGTGAGCACAGCACAGGTACAGGGTGTTCAGGGCACTCTGTGTCACACCAGGTGAGCTCTGCACAGGTACAGGGTGTTCAGGGCACTCTGTGTCACACCAGGTGAGCACAGCACAGGTACAGGGTGTTCAGGGCACTCTGTGTCACACCAGGTGAGCTCTGCACAGGTACAGGGTGTTCAGGGCACTCTGTGTCACTCAGGTGAGCACAGCACAGGTACAGGGTGTTCAGGGCACTCTGTGTCACACCAGGTGAGAACAGCACAGGTACAGGGTGTTCAGGGCACTCTGTGTCACTCAGGTGAGCACAGCACAGGTACAGGGTGTTCAGGGCACTCTGTGTCACACCAGGTGAGCTCTGCACAGGTACAGGGTGTTCAGGGCACTCTGTGTCACTCAGGTGAGCTCTGCACAGGTACAGGGTGTTCAGGGCACTCTGTGTCACACCAGGTGAGCACAGCACAGGTACAGGGTGTTCAGGGCACTCTGTGTCACACCAGGTGAGCTCTGCACAGGTACAGGGTGTTCAGGGCACTCTGTGACACACCAGGTGTGCACAGCACAGGTACAGGGTGTTCAGGGCACTCTGTGTCACACCAGGTGAGCACAGCACAGGTACAGGGTGTTCAGGGCACTCTGTGTCACACCAGGTGAGCACAGCACAGGTACAGGGTGTTCAGGGCACTCTGTGTCACACCAGGTGAGCACAGCACAGGTACAGGGTGTTCAGGGCACTCTGTGTCACACCAGGTGTGCTCAGCACAGGTACAGGGTGTTCAGGGCACTCTGTGTCACTCAGGTGAGCACAGCACAGGTACAGGGTGTTCAGGGCACTCTGTGTCACACCAGGTGAGCACAGCACAGGTACAGGGTGTTCAGGGCACTCTGTGTCACTCAGGTGAGCACAGCACAGGTACAGGGTGTTCAGGGCACTCTGTGTCACTCAGGTGAGCACAGCACAGGTACAGGGTGTTCAGGGCACTCTGTGTCACTCAGGTGTGCACAGCACAGGTACAGGGTGTTCAGGGCACTCTGTGTCACACCAGGTGAGCTCTGCACAGGTACAGGGTGTTCAGGGCACTCTGTGTCACTCAGGTGAGCTCTGCACAGGTACAGGGTGTTCAGGGCACTCTGTGTCACACCAGGTGAGCTCTGCACAGGTACAGGGTGTTCAGGGCACTCTGTGTCACTCAGGTGAGCTCTGCACAGGTACAGGGTGTTCAGGGCACTCTGTGTCACTCAGGTGAGCACAGCACAGGTACAGGGTGTTCAGGGCACTCTGTGTCACTCAGGTGTGCACAGCACAGGTACAGGGTGTTCAGGGCACTCTGTGTCACTCAGGTGAGCTCTGCACAGGTACAGGGTGTTCAGGGCACTCTGTGTCACCCAGGTGAGCACAGCACAGGTACAGGGTGTTCAGGGCACTCTGTGTCACTCAGGTGAGCACAGCACAGGTACAGGGTGTTCAGGGCACTCTGTGTCACACCAGGTGAGCTCTGCACAGGTACAGGGTGTTCAGGGCACTCTGTGTCACTCAGGTGAGCACAGCACAGGTACAGGGTGTTCAGGGCACTCTGTGTCACTCAGGTGAGCACAGCACAGGTACAGGGTGTTCAGGGCACTCTGTGTCACACCAGGTGAGCTCTGCACAGGTACAGGGTGTTCAGGGCACTCTGTGTCACACCAGGTGAGCACAGCACAGGTACAGGGTGTTCAGGGCACTCTGTGTCACACCAGGTGAGTGCCTCCCATGTGGAACACACAGCAGAATTAGCCTGGGCCCAAAAATAGGCAGAACAGCACTAAAAAAAATATTAAAATTAAGAATATTTTGATTTATGGCAGCATCTAAAGTTGCAGCAGAGTGTGATGTGAGCCTGATGCAGATGGGGCTGCTCCAATTCTGATTCTGGCACATCCCAGGATAACATAAATTGTGGGAAATATGATAAATAAGAGAAATAAGAGAAATAAATAAATAAGAGATGTGTTTCATTGCATTTGCTTAGGGCTCAGATGAAATTACAATTAATTACAGTCTTTAAAAGTTAATCTCCAAACTTTTCGTGCAAGTTCTGAATGAGTTTGTTGAAAACTTTTAACTATAAACTATATTTAAAAGGCTTTCAGCTTTTAAAAATTGAATTTTATTTTTTTCCCATTTCTGTATTTCTCCTGGAAACTGAGCCCAAAGCTGAATATGGGATTAAGAAAGAAAATACCCAGGCAGAAGGTTCACTGCTTTTCTCTCTGGAATTTCATGGGTCAGACATGGCAAATTCCAGCTCCTTCTCCCAAAACAACCCCTCATCCCACCAGGGTTAAAAGATATCTTAACCTGCTCTAGAGAAAATCTTCAATTAAAGTGTTTAAACTTAAATTTTTCCTTTTCTAGGTAAAATTTCATGTGGGGAGGAAAAATTTAAAAATAAAAACAGTAAAAGTTTTTTAAAGGAAGAAATGAAGTGATGAAGGGATCTGATTTATCAGCTCCAGATTCCTCCAGCATCTTCCCAAGCAGTGATGTGGGTAAAAATACAAATATTTATAGGAGAAAAGAAGGGGGAGGTTTTTTTTGAGGTGCTGTACTCATGGGAGAGTGCTGCAAATTATGGGATAAGGGAAAGGAATAACCCAGCTGGAGAATCCCAACAAAAACTGCTTCAGGACTGAGCAAGAGCCTCAAGGAAAATAGGAAATGCTTCTTTTAAATGGATTATTATTACAACTGAATTAAAGCTTAAGGCACTTGAGGAAGGGTCAATAATGCATTTTTAGGATACCTGATATTAGGAATTTTTCCCTTCAGGCATCCAGGATGGATGCTCTGCCCTGGAACCCCAGCAAGGACAGCCCATGGCCTTGGGCAGGAGCTGCTTTTTCATGTGGCTTTTTTTAATCCCTCAGACAGAGTTACAAGATAAGAGAAGTGGAACTGAACTTAACAAGCAGCTAATTTTATCCCCTGTTTTGCCTGATAAACATCAGCTCACAGAGTCAGAGCTGAAAACTGCAGCCACACTTGGGAAGGAAATAACAGGGTGTATTTATAGTAATTAATCCTATTTTAGTCATTTTGCACAAAACTGAAGCTGAAAAGTTTGGCTTCATTCCCCTGCTTTACCTGAAGCTGTTTAAATAAATAAATTCCCATAAACATATTTTGCTGAACAGGCACTAAATGGGATTTATTTTACCCCCAAAACTCATTTGGACACAAGAGCCCCTGAGCAGCCACCCCTCCAAGGGAAGCAGGGCTGGGCACACACAGGTTTTCCAGAAATCCTGTGCCTGAAATATGAACTTTAATGCCACAAAAGTGCTGGAAATGAAGAAAATTCTGCATGGGAATTTCACTTGTGGAGCTGGGATGTGATCAAACCTCCTGTGACTGAGTTAGGCAGAGTCTGGGGAAATGTCCCATCCCTGGCCAGGCTGGAGCACCTGGGACAGGGGAAGGTGTCCCTGCCATGGCAGGGTGGCACTGGGTGGGATTTAAGGTTCCAGCACTGCTGGAATTTGGTGTGCCAGGGCTTTGGGAATGCTCCAGGCTGGAGCACAGGCACAGACAAGCACATTCCAAAACTGCATTTATCATTTATTTCCCTATTATCACTGAATTTGGTTTATTTCAGGCTCTGTGCTCTAGCAGGAGCACTGGCCCTGCAGGCTGCCCATCATCTCTGACAATGTTTCCTCGACCTACAACTTCTATATCTCTATTTTCCACCTGAAATCCAACCTGGGGACCCAAACCTGGGATTTGCTGTCCCTCTGAGGATGTCAAACACCTCCCAGGATGTCAAACCCCACCAGGGATGCCAAACCCCACCAGGGATATCAAACCCCTCCAAGGATGTCAAATTCCACCAAGGATTCCAAACCCCTCCAAGGGTGTCAAACCCCTCCAAGGATTTCAAACCCCACTAAGGATGCCAAACCCCTCCAAGGGTATCAAACCCCTCCAAGGGTATCAAACCCCTCCAAGGGTGTCAAATTCCACCAGGAATGTCAAACCCCACCAAGGACATCAAACCCCACTAAGGATATCAAACTCCACCAGGGATATAAAACCCCACCAAGGATATCAAACTCCACCAGGGATATCAAACCCCACCAAGGATGCCAAACCCCTCCAAGGATGCCAAACCCCTCCAAGGGTGTCAAACCCCACCAAGGGTGTCCAGTCCCTCCAAGGGAGTCAAACCCCACTAGGGATGCCAGACCCCACTGCCACATCCCCTTTCCCCCCCGTGTCCCAGCACAGAGCTGCAGCTGGAGCCACCAGCAGGGATTTGTGGTCCAGCAGCTAAAAGCCCGAGCTGGAGGAGACAGAGGGAAGCAGCCTAATGTGCTCTTGCCATGTGGTAATTTTCCAGATAAATGGACAGTTGCTTCAGCAGCTTCCCTGTTGAAGGTCAATGATCCATATAATACGGGCAATTACAGAAGTATTTCCATTGCAGACTCGGTGACAAATTTTCAGTGTGAGACAACAGAGAGACTGGAGCAGCAGCACAGGGTGAGGGGCAGGGGTTTGGGATCCCACAGCCCAGCTCCTGCCTGCTGTGTGCTGGGGGAAGCAGCTCCTCCTCCCCTGCTCACCTGGGAATTCTCTCCCTCTTTCCTCCTCTTTGGGCATTTCTTAATCCTCATTTGATCCCGAGGCTGAGCTCCCTCCTCCTGCCTTTCACACACCCACTTTTTCCTCCTTCCTGGTCAGAGCTGTTTTATAGAGGTTCTCTGGGGCTGAAGGAAAGGGAACAGGTAGTGAATAAGGGAGAGCTGCTCATTTGGGAAACCTGGGCTCCCAGCAGAGGCACAAACTCAATTGTAATTGCACTCCAGAGCAGGGCAGGAGGCATTTTTGGGGAGTGTGTCCTGCTGATGCTCTGACAGCTGCACCCAGAGCTGGCTGGAACCACAGCTCGTGGTTCAGTCGCTGGGTGAACATTCCCAGCAAAATGTGGACTGAAATAAATAATTGTTTTGTGTAATGAGCTGTGCATGAAGGCTCTGGTGACAGGACCTGAGGGAACAGCAGCAAGTGGTGCCAGGGGAGGTTTGGGTTGGATTTCAGGAAAGGTTCTTTCCCCAGAGGGTGCTGGCTCTGCTCAGGCTCCCCAGGGAATGGGCATGAGCTGCAGAGCCCCAGGGGTGTTTGGACACTGCTCTCAGTGGGATTTGGGGTGTCTGTGCAGGGCAGGGGCTGCTCTCAGTCCTTGTGGATCCCTTCCAGCTCAGGATACTCCGTGATTCCATGAAACAACAACTTGCATGGTTGTTTCAGCATCCCTTGCACCCCTAAAAAGCACAAACCCTCCCTGCCCAGCATCCCAAACCCACGGGGAATCAGCACCAAACCTCAGGAAAGATTTCTGAGCTGCACCAGCTCAGCCTGTGAAAGCAAAGAGGCTCCTGCAGCTTCAGCACCTGCCTGCAAGCCACCCCCAGCCACCAAAAATGTGAAACTCAGGGCTGCCCTCAGCCACAACTTTAGCCATAAACACACAAGACCCTGAAAGACTTGTGTGATTTCTGAGGGGAATACATTAAACCTGTGGTAGTGCCTCCCTTGTGGATTGTACTTCTGTTCCAGTTTCAGTTTACTGCAGCTTTTACCCATCATGTGAGAGACAGAACTGCCATTTCATTGCTCCAAAAGGAAGGGGAAACATCCGTAAGGAGCAGCCCTAATGGTGCAGGAATTCACCAGGGAGGGCTCTGGAGCTGCTCAAGAACCTATTTCAAAATTTAAGCAGATTTTGCTAAAGAGGAAAGAGAGAAGAAAGAAGGAGTTGAAATGCAGGATTTTAACCTTCATGTAGGAAATGAAAGGATGTTTGCAGGGATACCAGCAGCAGGGCTGAGACTGGCTCGTGCTAATAAGTGATTTTGGATGAGGATGATTAATTAAGGGGATGGGCTTGGATATCCTGTGAGGTCAGTGGCTCGTTTATGAAATTTGCACTGACAACCCACAGCCATGGAAGAGCTGGATGGCTCTTGGGGCACAGACTGGCTTGGGTGGGAAGGGACCCCCAGGACCATCCCCTGCCACAAACAGGGACAGTTCCTGCTAATTCTGTCCAGATCTGACAGAATTATCCCCAGTCTGAGTTTCTCAAGGAGATCAGGTGGGATGGGGCTGAGCACCCCAACTTCCTCCACCCTCAGGCATCTCCTGCACACCAGCCCCAGAATTAAACCTGCAGGAAACCTACAGCACCCCAAATAATTCACTAACCATTGCATATCTTTGGACATCAGGAAGAGTTTATTCATGGAAAGGTTGGCCAGATATTGGCAGGGGATGCCCAGAGAGGTTTGGAGTCCCCACCCCTGCAGGTGCCCAAGGAATTCCTGGATGTGGCACTTGGTGACAAGGGGGAATCAGTCACAGCTTGGACTGGGAGGGCTTTTCCAGCCTCAGGGATTTTGGGATTCTGCACAGCTGCCTTCCTGGAATATCAGTGGGCTCCTGAGGCTCTCCTGTAATGAACAGTCAGATATGTGATGTCCAATCCAGCACAATCAGGAAGCTGGATGTCATCAGAGGAACACTTGGAATTGCATTAATTCCCAAATTTAGCATTGTTTTAAATCACCTGTTGATCTCTCATTGCTGTGCAGAGCAGCCACAGCCAGCAAGCCCTGACAAACCTTCACATCCCAGACAAAATCATGGCAAGGATAAATTCAGTCTTTAATGAGAGTTGAGGCTGCAGATGGGAGCTGAACAGGCTCTGCCTGTCCTGAGCAGCAGCTCCTTGCACAAACAGTCTGTACACAAAAACTCCTCCCCTAAAGCATCCCCAGCCCTCCTCGCCCTGCCACAGATCATGTAACTCCTGCTGCTTCAGGAATTGCACAAAAGTTGCCTCTGTTGTGATTAATTGTCCCCACGGCTTCTTGTGAAATTTTTCAAAGTTCCAGCTGGTCACACAGGGTTTGGTTGACAAAAGTGTTGCACATTATTAGATTTTGTGATCAAATGGGCTCTTTTGTGATTCAGAAAGCCTCTGCTCCTCCAGACAACTGGCATGCTCTTTGTTATGCACCCCAGAGAGGAGGCAGCCGAACCGGAGTGCACTCGGGTGGAAAGAGGCATTCCCGATCAGAAATGCAGATGCAGCACCGCTTGTGCAGAGCAAACAGAGCAGCCCCGAAGTTTGGGGATGGCTGGAAGGACACGCAGGGCTTGGGTGGGGTTTGCTGCCCTCATCATCACCCTGAGAGGGAAAACTCAGCGCTGCCTCACCCACGGGTGTGAAGATCTGAATGCTGCTCTGGTTTGGAACTCGTCACGTTTAACTGGTGATGAACGCTGGTTTAGGGAGGCAGAAACATCGCTGAGCTTGGAAAAGATCTCCAGACCGAGTTCAAGCTGTGCCAGATCCCCACCTGGTGACACAGAGCACTCAGTGCCACCTCCAGGAGTTCCTGGGACACTCCAGGGATGGGATCCAACCCTCCCTGGGCAGTTCCAACCCCTGAGCTCCCTTTCCATGGGGAAATTCCCGCTGAGCCTCCTCTGGGCATCTTGAGGCTGTGAAGAGGAGGGAGGATGCAGCCCTGCCACACCTGCACAGCATCCCGGAGGGTTGGGCTGGAAGGGACTCTGGGAATCATCCAAGCCCTGCCAGAGCAGCTTCACCTCCAGCAGTTTGCACAGGATCGAATCCAGGTGGGCTCTGAGCATCTCCCCTTGGGAAGGACACTCCACACTCTGCCAGCCTCCACCGAGCCCTCTCCAGCTGTTCTTTCTCTCTGGATCTGAGAGATGGAAACAAAACCCCAAGCCCAAATTTTAGGTTTCCACGAAGGATCCAGCCCAGTAAAAACTGCAGCATTAGGGATTACAAGGAAAGAGAACAAACATTGCAGTTGTGCAGATCCGAGCTGTGTCTGCCCATCGGACACCACCTGCAGCTCCAGCTCCTCCCAGCCTCAAAGCCAAAAAAAAAAAAAAAAAAGTTTAAAAACTGTAAAAACTGAAAGAACTTTCATGGTTAGAAGAATTAGTGTGTTCAGGGGATGTTTCTTCAGGATGGAGTGTACAACAAGCAAGAGCAAGTTCAGGGAGGATGATCCACGTGGGGTTGGCACCTCAGAAATTCCCGATGCAACACCTTGTGTCTCCTACAACTCAGGTTATTTATCCACAGCAACTCAAGGTTTTGGGGTAAAAACCACTTTTCCCACTTTTTCCACCTGCTGAGAGATCCCTGTCCAAAGCCCAAGCAGTCACTGGTGTCTGAACTTCCAGAAGTTATAATATAATATAAGTTATAATATATAATAGTAATATTAGTGTACTAATACTAAATGTACTAATATATTATATAAATATAAAATATAAATAAAATATATGTTATATAGGTTATATAGTATATAATATATGATAGTAATACCAGTGTAGTAATACTAAGTATTGTAATATAAATATAAATATAAATATAAATATAAATATAAATATAAATATAAATATAAATATAAATATAAATATAAATATAAATATAAATATAAATATAAATCTATTATATTATATTATATAAAATATCGAATATCGAATATAGAATATAGAATATAGAATATATTATAGTAATACTAGTGCACTAATACTAAATATACAAATATATATTATAAATATTATATATTATATATTATATAGAATATAATATATAATAGTATTACTAGTGTAGTAATACTAAATATACTAATATATAATATAAATATAAAATATATATTACATATGATATGGTATGATATGATATGATATGATATGATATGATATGATATGATATGATATAGTAACGCTAGTGTAGTAATACTAAATATACACTATAAGTATAAATATTATATATATAATATAATGTATAATATAAATATACTAACATACTAAAATACTAAATACCAGTGCAGTAATACCAAACAAGTCTAAGCTATAGTCTGTATTGTATGCACCAAACTACATTTAGCTGTTTTTCTCCATATTTTGCTGTTTCTTCACACTTTGCTGCTTTTCCGTATATTTCTTAGCTTAAACCAATGTTTATAACAAGTGCACGAAATAAAGCATTTTTAAGTGTTTTTCTGCAAGTTGTTAAAACCCTTCAAAACCACTAAAACATAAATTGTACTGAATCAAAAGAGAAAGGGCTAAAAAACAAAATATAAAAATTAAAAAAAAAAAAAAAACAAAATAAAAGTAAGCAATGAAGTTCTAAACAGCAACCAAAAAACTCATGAAAAGCACGAAAACAACATAAAAACAAGAATCAAAAATGTGTAATGGCCTAAAGAGTAGTCTAAGAATGTATAATTAAAACTAAATAGCAAACAGTAAATCAGCTTCTACACGATCATATTAATTTGCTGTCCAAAAGTGCCGTTTGTCCCACAAAGCAGCCCCTGTTCCACATCCCTGACTCCTCCTTTGTGCCTCCCTTTGCACCTGGGCTGCCCTGGAAGTGCCCAAAACCAGGCTGGAATGTGGGATTTCCACTGGGAGATTCACAGGGAGTGGCTTCACGCTGGAAAATTGGAGATTTAAATGGATTTTTTGGGAATGAATTCTTCCCTGTGAAAGGCTGGGCTGGAATTTCCACAGAAGCTTTGGCTGCTCCTGGAAGTGCCCAAAACCAGGCTGGAATTTGGGATTTTGGAGGTTGGAATGTGGGATGTGGGATGTTGGAGGTACACAAAATGGATTTTTAAATAGACTTTTTGGGAAGGAATTCTTCCCTGTGAAAGGCTGGGCTGGAATTTCCACAGAAGCTTTGGCTGCCCCTGGAAGTGCCCAAAACCAGGCTGGAATTTGGGATTTTGGAGGTTGGAATGTGGGATGTTGGAGGTTGGAATGTGGGACTGTGGAGGTTGGAATGTAGGATGTTGTAGGTACACAGGGAGTGACTTCCCACTAGAAAAGTGGAGATTTAAATGGATTTTTTGGGAAGGAATTCTTCCCTGTGAAAGGCTGGGCTGGAATTTTCACAGAAGCTGTGTCTGCCTCTGGATGTGCCCAAAACCAGGCTGGAATTTGGGATTTCCACTGGGAGATTCACAGGGAGTGGCTTCACGCTGGAAAATTGGAGATTTAAATGGATTTTTTGGGAAGGAATTCTTCCCTGTGAAAGGCTGGGCTGGAATTTCCACAGAAGCTTTGGCTGCTCCTGGAAGTGCCCCAAACCAGGCTGGAATTTGGGATTTTGGAGGTTGGAATGTGGGATGTTGGAAGTTGGAATGTGGGATTGTGGAGGTTGGAATGTGGGATGTTGGAGGTACACAGGGAGTGACTTCCCACTAGAAAAGTGAAGATTTAAATGGAATTTTGGGAATGAATTCTTCCCTGTGAAAGGCTGGGCTGGAATTTCCACAGAAGCTTTGGCTGCTCCTGGAAGTGCCCAAAACCAGGCTGGAATTTGGGATTTTGGAGGTTGGAATGTGGGATGTGGGATGTTGGAGGTACACAAAATGGATTTTTAAATAGACTTTTTGGGAAGGAATTCTTCCCTGTGAAAGGCTGGGCTGGAATTTCCACAGAAGCTTTGGCTGCCCCTGGAAGTGCCCAAAACCAGGCTGGAATTTGGGATTTTGGAGGTTGGAATGTGGGATGTTGGAGGTTGGAATGTGGGATTGTGGAGGTTGGAATGTGGGATGTTGTAGGTACACAGGGAGTGACTTCCCACTAGAAAAGTGGAGATTTAAATGGAATTTTGGGAAAGAATTCTTCCCTGTGAAAGGCTGGGTTGGAATTTTCACAGAAGCTGTGTCTGCCTCTGGATGTGCCCAAGGCCAGGCTGGAATTTGGTATTTTCACTGGGAGATTCACAGGGAGTAGCTTCCCACTGGGAAAGTGGAGATTTAAATGGAATTTTGGGAATGAATTCTTCCCTGTGAAAGGCTGGGCTGGGATTCCTGGCTGGAGCCCCTGGGACAGTGAAGGTGTCCCTGCCATGCTGGGGGGCACCGGGTGGGTTTTAGGGTCCCTTCCACCCAAACCAGTCTGGGATTGTGGGTCTGGGCAGCAGGAGCTGAGCTGGGCTGTGCTGAGCTCTCAGCATCCCCAGCTCACTGGTACAGAGCTGTACCTTAAGAACAATGCACTCCTCTATTAATGCTCCTTGTGGGAGACATAATCAGCTTCATTAGCAGCCATTATTATGGGAAAAGCCTGGAAAAAACACCACGTACAGGGAGGCAGCGTGATCAATTAAAAACTGGGATATGTGACTAATATTGACAGATGTTTACAGGAACTGCTGTGGGAGGTCTGGCAGCTCCCCCAGGCACAGCCCACCCTGTGCCCACAGCCCTTCTGGGGGCACCACGGGGCTGGCAGGGCACGGGGGGCACGGGGGTGGCAGCACAGACAGGGGTGACAGCACCAGCTAGTCACAGTGTCCAGAGGTGTCCCACCACACCCAGAGGTGTCCCACAAAACTCAGAGATGTCTCACCACACCCAGAGGTGTCCCACAATGTCCAGAGGTGTCCCACAATATTCAGAAATGTCTCACCACGTCCAGAGGTGTTCCACAATGTTCAGAGATGTCCCACCACACAGATGTCCCACAACACCCAGAGGTGTCCCATAATATTCAGAGGTGTCCCATAATATTCAGAGGTGTCCCACAATATTCAGATGTCCCACAATATTCAGAAATGTCCCACCATGTCCAGATGTGTCCCACCACATCCAGAGATGTCCCACCACGTCCAGATGTGTCCCACCATGTCCAGATGTGTCCCACCATGTCCAGATGTGTCCCACCACACAGATGCTGTGTCCCCACTCTGCCACCTCCAGCCACTGAGCTCTCACAGCAAACTGTGGAGCAGGAAGATTTGTCTGAAGCAAAAAAATAAAATAATAATAAAATTAACTGTTGCAGTCAAAAGCTGGACTTTTTGCACTGATACTCACGATTTTGTGATGGGTTAATTTGGGTGACTCAAAGCCTCAAACCAACAACCAGCAGTGCCCTTGGCTGTCCTGGCAGCCCAGATTCGCTGTGGAGCAGCACAGGCTGGGCAGGCTGGGGTGGATGCTCCTTCCGAGGTCACTCAGGCTCTGCCGGCAAGGCCACACCCAGCAGGGATGGCCGGGAGAGCCCGGGGTCCCTGGCAGCTGCAGGATGCCCTGGGCTTGGTGCCTGCAGCAGATTTTGGGTGCTGCAGCCCCAGCACAGCCCAAGCTGCAGCCTCTCTGCCCAGGCTGAGCATCCTCACCCCTAAGGCTGAGGAAATTCCAGCCTCTGCTTGGTGAGATGATATTTTTAAGCCTTTACAAACAAGGGCTTGATCTTCCTAAGCAGTGTGGATCCTCTGTGCCACACACACTCAGCAGCTGAGTGGGCTGGGGCTGTGTCTGGCACAGCAGAGCAGGAGCTGGGCTGGGCAGGAATTCAGTGGTAGCCACTAAAAGCTTTTGCCATGGCATCTCTGGTGAGAGCTGAGAGCTGTAACTCAGCAGGGCTGATACATCAGCGCTGGGCAGTCAATACCATTGATTTTGGTGGGACCAGGGCTTCACTCAGCTGCAAAGAGTTGTTCCAGGAAGAGCTGGGTAACGGGGAGAGCTCCAGGAATGCTGGAGCCAAGAGCTCCCAGGGAAGGCTTTCCCATGGGGAACCCAGGGCTGCCAAAATTGCAGTGACCAGGGAGAAGCATTGCTCCTTTTTGAGCATGAGCCTCACAGGAATTCACCCTACAAGCTCCCAACTACACTAAGCTAATTAATAAATTGAATAAATTATTTCATTCTTGGTTTTGGCATTTGAAAGAAACATTTAGAATGGTTAATGGAAGTGCTTTCTACTTTTGGATAAAAACTGCTAAAACGACTCTGAAATATTTGTTTGGTTTGTATTAATAGGCAGGGGGACCACAGGGATGATCCCAGTGCCCAGTTTAACCCCACAGCTGGAGGAAAGGCCCTGCACTGGGAGCAGTGATTTATGCTTTAAAAGAAGGAAAACAAAGTGTGCAGTGATATGGAACTTCAGAAGGAAGCAGAGACTAAGGAGAGGACATTTTTATATTTTATATTTTTATCTTTTATATTTTCTTACAGAAATCATGTGGCAGCAGGACCAGGGCAGTGATTGTCCCTCTGTTCTTAGCACTGGTGAAACCACACCTGAAATGCTGCATCCAGTTCTGGCCCCTCTGGACAAGGGACATGGAGGGGCTGGAGGGTGTCCAGGGAAGGGAATGGGGCTGGGAAGGGGCTGGAGAAACCCTGAGGGAAATGGGAAGGGGCTGGAGAATCCCTGAGGGGCTGGGAAGGGGCTGGAGAATCCCTGAGGGGATGGGAAGGGGCTGGAGAATCCCTGAGGAGCTGGGAAGGCTCAGCCTGGAGAAAAGGAGGCTCAGGGGGAATTTCTGGCTCTGCACAATCCCTGCCAGGAGGGGACACTGGGGGGATTTGGGATCTGGGAACAGGAACAGGGACAGGAGCAGAGGGAACAGCTCAGGCTGGGCAGGGCAGGCTCAGGGTGGATTTTGGGAATAATTTCCCCATGGAAAGGGAGCTCAGGGGTTGGAGCTGCCCAGGCAGGGTTGGATCCCATCCCTGGAGTGTCCCAGGAATTCCTGGGGGTGGCACTGAGAGCTCTGGGCTGGGGATGGGCACAGCCTGGACTCTGGGAGAGCTTTTCCAACCCTGGAATTCTGAGTCTCCACAGCCCAGGGCAGATGCAGGTTCAGCCCCTCCCCTGCTGCCACAGAGACCCAGCTCTGCCTCCTCCCTCCCTGCAGAGCTGGATTTGAGCACAACCTCCCTGAGCCCACCCCACGGTCCCCCAGCCCCAGGACCACTTCTGTGAGCAGCTCCAGTTGCCACTGAGCCTTCCCAGAGCCCTCAGGCCCATGATCAAATCCAGAGCTACAGTCATTCACATCAGCAAGCTGTAATCTCTGTTAAATACAGAATTATTGCTTCCTCCTTCTGCAAGGCCTTGGGTGAGCCGGGCTGGCTCTTCCCGAAGCACTGGGACATCCCAGCAGGGACTGGCAGTGTGAAATCAGCCGAGAAAAGGCTCGAGGAGGGCAGGGAGCACCAGGAAAGGGCATGCAGGTGCTCCCACAGTGCCTTTAATCCTCTGTTCCATCACTCCCACAGCCTGGTGGGATCTTTGCTCTTGCAGGACATCCCCCGAGCCCAGCAAGTCCCAGTAAAGCCCAGTATGGGGACACTGCGGCTGCCAGGCAGTGCAGGAGCAGGAATGGCCGGGAAGGGGAATTCCCAGCGCTGAGGAGCTCCCAGAGCAGCTGCAGCCGTGACCTTCGGAGCTGCTGTCACCCTCTGTGACACCGTGCTACTGTCCCTGTGCCTGGGCTCGGCGTGCCCTGCTGAGCCCACTGTCCCCACGGGCTTGGGAACAGTCCAGGGAACAGCTGTCCCTCCCTCTGTGACACGGTGTTACTGTCCCTGTGCTGGCAGGGAGTGAGGGAGAGCCAGAGCTGCTCCTGCTGGGGCTGGGAGCAGCACAGGGGCTCAGGTGAGCAACCCCAGCACGGCTGGGGTGGGAAGGGACCCTAAAGGTCATCCTCAGAGCTCCCCTGTGCCGTGGCAGGGACACCTCCCACTGTCCCAATGTCCAACCCCAATGTCCAGCCCGGCCCTGGGCACTGCCAGGGATCCAGGGGCAGCCACAGCAAATCTGGGCACCTGTGCCAGCCCTGCCCACCCTCCCAGGGAAGGGAGCTGAGCTAAACCTCCCCTCCGGTGGCTGAAGGAGTTTAAAGCTTTCTCTGAGGGCTTGCAGAGCTGGGAGCGTTCAGGGAAGCAGCCGGTAGATGGCAGGGCTGCAAAGCCTGACAGCATCCCTGAGAGCATCGCATCCCTGATAAAATCACATCCCTGATAGCATCACATCCCTGATAGCATCCCTGATAAAATCACATCCCTGATAAAATCACATCCCTGATAGAATCACATCCCTGATAGCATCACATCCCTGATAGCATCCCTGATAAAATCATATCCCTGATAGCATCCCTGATAAAATCACATCCCTGATAAAATCACATCCCTGATAACATCCCTGAGAGCATCGCATCCCTGATAGCATTCTGGATAAAATCACATTCCTGAGAGCATCGCATCCCTGATAGCATCCCTGAGAGCATCGCATCCCTGATAGCATCCCTGATAACATCCCTGATAACATCCCTGATAAAATCACATCCCTGATAGCATCCCTGATAACATCCCTGATAACATCCCTGATAACATCCCTGATAGCATCCCTGATAAAATCACATCCCTGATAGCATCCCTGAAAGCATCCCTGAGAGCATCGCATCCCTGATAAAATCCTGGATAAAATCACATCCCTGATAGCATTCCTGATAAAATCACATTCCTGATAAAATCACATTCCTGATAGCATCCCTGAGAGCATCGCGTCCCTGATAATATCACATCCCTGAGAGCATCCTGGATAAAATCACATCCCTGATAACATCCCTGATAACATCCTGGATAAAATCACATCCCTGACAGCATCCTGGATAAAATCACATCCCTGATAACATCACATCCCTGATTATATTCTGGATAAAATCGCATCCCTGATAACATCACATCGCTGATAATGTCACATCCCTGACAATATCCTGGTTAAAATCACATCCCTGATAACATCACATCCCTGATAATATCCTTAATAACATCACATGGTTGTTAACATCGCTGATAGCATCCCATCCCCGATAACATCCTGGATAAAATCACATCCCTGATAAAATCTCATCCCTGATCACATCCCTGATAAAATCCCATCCCCTCCCTGCTCACACCCCCCGGCTCGCTCCGGCAGCAGAGGAGGCGGGCAGAGCCTGCAGACTCCTGTATTTTCATCCTTTAACTGCCCTAACAGGATCTGCTGGGACATCTGCAGCAGCCCCCCGGCTGGGGGATTACAGTTAGCACCCCAAACAACCCGGATCAAGTCCAAGCTGACTTTCAAAAGCAAATCAAGTGGAGCTTCTGCAAGTGCAGATAATTTCCCTGCAGTGATATCCAGCTCATTCCAGACAATTCAGAGATATTGCCATCAACACGTGTGTGAAACGGTGAAGAAAGGCTCTGCCAGTGCCTGCTCCCAATCCCACAGAAAATCAATGTCCTTTTCCCTGCTTCCATTATCTTTTCAGTAAAATAAATCCAGTATTTCCCCCCACACTGGTCATGCACCTTCTCCACAGGGTGGCTCCCACATTAATGCCCACAGTGCCATTTTTAAACAGTGCAGGAATTTAAAATATCACCTTCCAGGAGGGATCATCAGAGCTGCTCACTGCTGGCTGAGCAGCAGCAGGGAGTGCAGGGAGGGACCATCCCACACTAGGACACTCGTGAGCTCCAGCATTTCAGGGCATCCCTTCTCTCCCCCAGCAGCTCTACTGATTGTACTTTCATATTCACCCAACTTTTAGAGCTTCAGGAAAATCTTCTTTTGAATTTCATGGCATTTATAACACTACTTTAAGTCAAAACAGTTGATTTCTGCATCAACTCATTTAATCTCATTTTACTCTGCAGTTGCCATTCCTGAGTGGAAGCAGCTCCTTTTCCCCAAATTATCTTCAGCAGAGTTTGCTCAGAGCCCGGCCAGGACTGCTGCCAGAGCCTTGGGTCTCTGCCAGAAAACACCCACAGTGGGCACTTTGGGTTTCTTACAAAGCCCAGGAAAGATATTTCTTGACTTTGGCCTCACCACGGTGGAATTCCAGCCCCAAGTTCACATCCCTGAGGGATTCCAGCTGTAAATGCAGATCCCAGTCTGGATTTGTGGGCACAGCCTGCAGAGCCCTGCCATGGGATGCTCTCCCCACAGCTCTGCTCCAGGCATGGCATCCCACAAACCAGCCTTGGGAAGAAATTTCTCCTTTTTTTTTTTTTTTTTTTTTTTTTTTAAACATTTAAGAGGACAAAAGTAGCAGCAGTTTGCTTTCTGATTTCCCTACTTCCCTTACCTTTTTTTTTGGTGCATTAATCCACATTGGACCTCTGGATTTTGGCAACTTTTAAATACACAGGGAGGGTTTTAACCCATTTGGGGAGGGCTGGCTGTGCCAGATAGATCCAGGCACCCAAAGACCCTCCCTGGGCTTTCCAGCAGCCCCCTCCCAGCTTCACATCAGCCTCAAAAATAATAATTTATATCATGTTAACTAAAAGGTGATACACTATTGTATACACATGGGCTGCTTTCCTCAGAGAGAGCAATGGGAGCTCAAATGAGGTCTCAATATTCAAACTAAATCCCAATTAAAGAGATTTTTCATGCCCTCAGACACTCACATCAAGCTGCCCACATCACCTGGGGCATGAACCTGCAGGTGCTCCCCCACTGCTCCCAAAAAAGGGTCTCCCCCACCTCTGAGCACCCAGAGGTTCAGGCTGCCCCCCAAAGGGAATGACTGAGCTCCCAGCAGCTCCAGGGAGGGGATGTGAGGGATGAAACCATCCTCCCCAAATAACCCCCAAAATCAGAACCCCTGAGACATCACAAAGCTCACAGCTTTTGGTGAGTTTAAACCAGCCAAGGGTGTTTTAAGCATTAAAAAGAAGGGTGATGCTCCAAGTTTCACCCACTCAGAGGAGCCCAGCAGATCCTCAGCCCTCCCCCAGCACAGGGAAACCCCTCCTGAGCCCTGGATCCTCACACACAGAAGCTTCTCCACCTGCACAGCTGCTCCTGTGCTCCAGGGAACATCCCCCAGCAGGAGCAGCCCCTTCTGGGGGAAATCTCTAAGGTTTGGCCAGGCAGGAGCCCCAAAATAAATCCTGGCCGGGATCATTGTCCCTGCCTGGGCAGACCCTGCTCCTGCTGAGCGAGAGCAGCACCTGGCACAGCCCTGCAGGGACCCAAACCTGGCTGCTCCTCACCCAATCCAGCCCTGGGGGTGAGATTTTGGGGGTTCCCTGGGCGCTGCTCAGCTGGGGACACAGAGAGCCACAGGAGCCCAGAAGTGAGCAGGCTGGGAAAGCCCAGCAAGGCCATTGAGCCCCGTGTCCCCACATCCACAGGGCTTGGAAATCCCTCCACCCCTGCCCTGGGCAACAAGGAATTTTCCTAATATTTAATTTCAACTTTCTCTGGTGCAACTTGAGGCTGTTTCCTCTTGTCCTGCCTTGGGAGAAGAGCCCAAAGCTCACCCAGACCCTCCTTGCAGGAGTTCCAGGGGGCAGGAAGGTCCCTTCTGATCCTCCTTGGTGGGTCCCAGGTGGGCTGGTGGCTCCTGGGTCCCAGCCTTGTGCTCAGGACACTCAGGGGGCACATGCAGAGTCCTCCTAAGTGAATAAATGCATTAATTTAAACTTTTGATCTAAGTATTGTTTCTTCTAGGCTGGGATCTCATCTGTCCAAGCTCGGGCTCTCAGCAGTTCCTCTGGTTGGTGTTTGGATCCAAAATCCACAAGGAATTCCCTGGGCAGCAAATCCCACTGGCCAGGACAGTGAGAGCACAAGGTCCAGTGAAGAGCTGCTATAGAAAACAAGGAGAAAATTGCATCAGGAGGGATAATTAATCACTGAGGAAAACCTGCCCAGGGCTGTTGTGCATTCTCCATAACTCACCTTTCTAAAATCGATATTTTAAGTTGTGTCCACACCCAGAGGGGGTTTGGTGAAGCCCTCAGGCTGTTTTATTCCAGGGATTGGGTCTGGTGGGCTCAGTTTTATGGGGACTCACTGAATCCATCCCAAACCTGGAGGTGGCAGCTCCCAGGACTGAGGCATTAAGAGGAGGTGTGCTGTTCTGTGTGACAAGTGATCATGTGGCACTGAAACAGGAAATCAGATGCTCCTTGCTCTGCTCTGCGTGAGGAGGAGAAGCAGGGTAATGGCTGAGGTGAGAGGTGGTTAATGCTGGAATGTTCCCCTGTGCCCCACTGCTGGAACCATTCTGGAATATTGCACACAACTCCTGGCATATCCATACAGGAAAATGGCTCAGAAATACATAATGCTCATGGAAATGTGGCATGAGGGAGTAAAGGATGGCTGCCTGCTCCTGTCTGAGGGGTGATGGATGCCCAGGGAGGGGGGCTGTGTGCAGGTGATCGAAGCTGGCACTGCTGGGAGGGCTGGGATCAGCCTGGGATACCCGGATTTGCTGCCTCTCAGTCTGGGAGCTCTCAGCTTCCAGGGAAACAAGCACAGAATTACTGGCCCTGCTCAATATTTGGGGTGCTTTGGAAATAGCAGCTTTGAGGGAGGGATCTCAGAATCCTTCAGGTTGGAAAACAACTCCAGGATCATCGAGGCCACCCTGTGTTCAATCCCCACCTTGTCCAGAGCTCTCAGTGCCACCCCCAGGAATTCCTGGGACACTCCAGGGATGGGATCCAACCCTGCCTGGGCAGTTCCAATCCCTGAGCTCCCTTTCCATGGGGAAATTATTCCCAAAATCCACCCTGAGCCTGCCCTGCCCAGCCTGAGCTGTTCCCTCTCTCCTGTCCCTGTTCCTGTTCCCAGATCCCAAATCCCCCCAGTGTCCCCTCCTGGCAGGGATTGTGCAGAGCCAGAAATTCCCCCTGAGCCTCCTTTTCTCCAGCATGCCAAGGGACAAGTAGAGAGCAGCCTGCAAATCATATTTCTTGTCCCTTTGAGTATTTTGCCAAAAAACAGTTTTAAGATGCTAAAACCCACAAATACCTTGAGGAATGTGCTGGATCCTGCCTTGGGAAGCACCAAAACCCCCTGCCTGGATCACCTGAGCCCTGCACAGAGCCCTGCTGGAGCAGCCTGGGGCTGCCAAAGTGACAAATTCAGATTTCCCCCCCACCTCTTCTATATCTGTTATTTTTCTAATGTGAATGTATTAATAAAACTAAAACCCAGCACAGCTGAGTGTTGGTGCCTTCCTCAGGAAGGGATGCAGGTGATGCAGATGCTGCTGATGATGCTGAGGATGCTGATGATGCTGAGGATGCTGATGATGATGCTGAGGATGATGATGATGATGCTGAGGATGCTGATGATGCTGAGGATGCTGATGATGCTGATGATGCTGAGGATGCTGATGATGCTGAGGATGCTGAGGATGCTGATGAAGCTGATGCTGCAGGAGCTGCCTCACACCCATCCCTGCCCTGGACCTGACTCCAGGCTGGGACAGGAATCTCCCCTCCAGAGCTCTGCTTGGCTGAGGCAGTGTGAGGGCAGCTGTAAAAGCTGACAGCTTTATATCCACTTTTTAAAGACAGGACAGAAGAGTTCCTCAGCCACTCCAGTCAATTTTTGCCTTTCTTGTGCATGAAGAGTTGTGGATAAATTGCATCGAGGTGTTTTAAACTGCTGGATAGCTCCAGGTGAATTTTACAGGTGTCAGCTGCTGTCTATAAACTGTCCAAGAGTCCTATAAAAGGCTGGGAAACAAGAGCAAAATTAGGAGATAAATCTATCACTTCAGAAATAAATAAACAAGTGAAGTGTATTTGCAGTGTTACTTTCCTGGAGATCACTGGGATGGAGCACTGCAGGTCACAAACACCTTTTGGCACTGCTAATAATCAGGATGCACTAATGAATTAATGGAAAATCCCAAAAATTATCCCAAAAATTCTTGATTTCTTGGGTTAGTGATGTCAGCCTGGCCAGCTTCACTTCTGTGCTGATACACTGAGCATAAGGATTTCTTTTCTTAGTTTATTTCATGTTTAAATTTCACAGCTATTACACTACAATAAAAGCAATAAATAATAAATGAGCTCTTACCTACATCACACATAATTTCTAGAAGTCCAACAGATAAAAATCTGAGCCTTATAAAAACTGAGCACTTGATTGTGAACTAAATTCAAGCAGCAAAATCAGATTTTTTTTGCTAGAAAAGCAGCAGGAAAACAGATTGTGGCTATAATTCCACCCAAAAGAAAGCAGACAAAATAAAATCCATTATTTAGTGAGTTCAAACCATACCTGGGCAGGTCTCTGAGGTGCTGGCACCTGGGATCACTCATTTTACCTCAAAGGAAACCAAGGCCTGCATTGGTTTTTATCTCCTTCCCCACTTTATGTGCTATTTGTGCTCAGCCAAAGTTCATTTCTCCACGAAGCTGCTCAAACAGGAATTCCAGCCCTCTCCATAATTTATGGATAGGATACAGAACCTGAAGGGAAGGAAACAGCCTTGGAGCAGCAGGATCCCCCCGGGTGCCTCCTGCTTTGGGATGTGCCTGCAGGAATCCAGCAGGAGCTTTGTCCCCTTGTCCTTCCAGCCTGGGGTGAGGTGTCCAGACCTGGGGGTGCCCCAAGTGACATCCAGGGCTGCCATGAGGAGCAGGGAGCAGGGAAATGAAGGATTTCTCCAGCAGTGCCCTCGTTTTGGTGGACACAGGTGGGATCCAGTCCATCCATGTGCCTGGAGCTGGAGCATCCTGAAGGTCATTCCCAAGCCAAACCAGCCTGTGATTCCGTGATTGATTCTAGCCTGCAAACTTCCCAAAAACCTTCTCCAATTTCCCTTCTCATGCCAAGGGCTCACAATCAATTCTCCCTCATGGGCACGTCCCTGTGTCCTGTTGGATATTAAGACACCACTGGCTGCAAGCCAGCATTTCATATAATATTTAATATTTCATTTCCTATTTCATTCCTCAGCAATATTCACAATATTTTACCTGATAGCTTCTTTTTTTCACACTTCACGTGCGGCTCAATGGGAGCTGAGTTACTCAGCTCAGTCACAGGCTCGGAAAAAACTGGTTTGTATTTATTATTCTCATCCTTTGCCAGGACAGGGACACGGGAAGTGCCGTAATTGAAGCAGATAACTCCGACTTTCTCTCCCTGCGAGCGCATTGTCATGCACATACATCTTGATTAGATCATTTGCCTCGTGAAAAGGAAGCATTTTTGTGCCGTGGTGTCTCAGATAATTTCCAGCAGAGTCTGCCGGCGGAGTTCTCCGCTAGCAACATTTAAATTCGATATTCTTCTGGCCGCTGTTTATTTTTCCCGAGCGCTCGCGTTCGCCTCCCTGTCTCTCTCCACCTGTCTCCATCAGCAGGTCGCAGCACTTCTCGCAGGCCTGGAGGCGAACATTCCCCGTGGCCGCCGGATTTTCCTGGAATCCCGGGGCAGCGCCGCGCTCCGCACGCCTGACAGCCCGCGCTGGGTTTTTGGCTGCCCTGTCCCCGCTGGGAGCTGCTGCCACGTCCTCTCTTCAAGTGGCACAAGGAGCGACCTCCCACCCCCCGACACGGGGATCGCGGCCCCCGCACACAGACACGTCCTTGAGGAAGGGGCAGCTCCAGTCAATGTCCTTTTCCGTCCCTGACACTTCCCGTAAAGCGCTTAACCCCCAGCGCTGGTGCTCAAAAAGGCTGCAGCAGAACCGACCTTTCTTTTCGAGGAGCGCGTGAAAAATATCTAGGATGTTTTAAAATGTTTAAAAAGTGGATTGGTGACAGAAGGAGATGGGCACTGTTAATTCCCAAGCCTTACAGCTCTTTCTGAGGGGTGTAACAAAAACGAGGGGGAAGGTTTTGGGGAGAGCATCCCCTGCAGCATCACGTGGCTCTGGAGGAATCTGCTGGGTAAATATTTTGTGGACACGGATTTGTCTCAAAAAGCAACACCTCAGCCTCCATGCGAGAGGGGGTAGCTGCAGATGAAAGCGAGTTCCCGCTGTTTTCCAGCAGGACTTCCTTGGGTTTTGGGGACGTGTTGGGCTGGGCAGAACCCGCAGGGCTCGGGCCTGGAGCACCGGCTCTGCCTGGCTCTGCCTCCTGGTTTCATCCCTGCTGACTCCACAGAACCCACAGAGACATTGTGTCCTCTCCAGTCATGAGCACTTTTTAAAAACGCGTGCATTTCCCACAATTTCCCAGGCACTTACACAAACTGAATGGCCCATCCCATGCGCTCGGGATACTGTACAACTATTAAAGTCCAAATCCCTCAGTTACACATGGGACCCCTTTGGACAATTCCTGCTGGTCCCCAGACCTCAGGGCCGCCCTCCCAGCCCAGACCAGGCACGGAACCGCTTGCCCAAGCCCTGAGCTGAAGCAGCTCCGTGCTGCTCCATCCCTGTGGTGGGGATGCCCCGGGACTCTGGGGAGCAGGACCAGAGTGGTGCTGTCATTTCTAGGGCTAAGCCGAACCTTCCCCACCTGCAGCACATCTGGGCAGCTGTTTCCCAGCGGCTTAAGCAGCAGCTGAGCTGGTCCGTGGGTGAACAGAGCAGAATTAACCCCGAGAGGCTGCCCTGAGCTCAGCCGTGCATGGGGAAGACTTGTCCCCGGTCACTGTCCCCGTGCCCACCCAGACACGGCTCTGAAACCCTCCAAACACCAAATCCAGGCTCCTGCCCCGCTGCCTGCAGCCTCCCCCCTCTCCCAGCTGCTAAAACCCTTCATTGTACAAATTAAACCCAAAACAGAGAGCAGCGGCCGTCAGAATAAACCTGGGGGTAAATGTTCCCTGAATTTATAACCAAGGCCAACACTGATAGGTTTATTTTTCATAAATATAGTCCCGGGCTTCACGTCCCTGCAGGAATCTGCTTGACTTGGAAACCGCTACTTTTTTCTTTTTTTTTTTTTTTTTTTTCGAAATACCTTCACATCTCGTAGCCGCACATCCCTCACAGAGCTGCTGAAGCTCTAGGAAGTATCCGTGGTAGCGGAGAGCTGGCTAAAGATCTCAGCAGTTATCCCTCCTCGAGGATTAGCCAATGCTGCGGGAGTTCCTGGGCTAAACTGGGAGAGGGAGGGGAAGGAAGAGCAGAAATAAACAAAATAAAATCTCTCGCAGCCAGTCGCGTTCTTTGCGCATCGCCCGCGCTTCAAATCAAAGCGCAAAGCAGCCGGGAAGTTCTGGGAGCCCAGCGCCGCCAGTACCGCCCCAGTATGGTCAGGAGGTGGGCGCTGGGCATCGGCTCCGGCCCGAGAGGGGGAATTCCAAGAGTTGGGAAGATGTGAGCGGCGCCTCGGCGGCAGGAGCCAGGAGCGGTGAGTTCCCACGCGGGACATCCCCGGGGCTCGCATCCCCGCGGGACAAACTGTTGCGTTTCTGCAGCGCTCGGTCTCTCCGCGGGCCGGGTCGCGGTCTCTCCGCGGGATGCGGGACAGGAACCGCGGCGTCCCGGGACGGAGCGGACGGGGCGCGGGGATGCGCAGCGGGGCCGGGCGGCCCGGGACACCCCGCGGTCGGGGGCTCGCCCCCCTCTTGCGCTCCCCCCCGGGGCCGCGCAGCCGATTCCGCCCCCGCGGGCGCCCCGCGCCTCCGCCCGCCCCCGCCCGCGCAGCGCAGAGCGCGGGGGGGCGCTTGCGCACTGCTGCGCCCCGCGCAGCGCCGGCTGCGCTGGGTGAGAAGTGTATTAAAGCGCGGGGAGCTCCGCACACTCCGCCGCGTCCCCCTCCCTCCGCCGTGCGCGCTGCCCGCCGCGCCGCACCCGCGCAAGGTAAGCGGCCGCGGGAAGGGGCGCGGGCGGGGGGCGAGCGCGGAGGAGCCCCCGCTTACCTGGGACGGGCCGGGCTGGGCTGGGCCGTGAGCCGGAGCCGCTGCCGCGGTTCTGCGCGCATCCTGCGCGCCCCTGCACGGCCGCGTCCGTCCCGCCGCGCGGCGCTCGGCTTTGCGCATCCCGGGCGCTTTGCGCGCACGGAGCGCGGCGGGGATGCTGCGCGGCCCTGCGCGGGGTGCGGAAGGGTCTCCGGGGCTTTTTTCCCCCCTCCCGAGCGCAGAAGGGGAGAGCCGAGCGATGCCGGAGCCGCCGCGCAGAGGTGGCCGGGCTAAAAGGCAGAAAGCAATTAAAACTCCTCCTTTCGGATTAACAACCAAAAATTGATCGATCTGTCAGGAATACTGTTGATTTATGAAAGGTGCTTATTTCCTTGGTATGGAGAATTTTATGTTCTCTAGGTGAAACTGAGTTCACCCAGCTCCAGAGTAGATTGATGTTTTAATAAAAATAAATAAAGGGAAAAAGCTCGCCCGGTCTTTGGGGACATCAACTCTCAAATCGTGGAGTTAGACTAACAAATCAAATCGCATTATCTTTACATTTCACATCTTTTAATCTAAGAAAAAAAAAATTAAAAAATCGCGGGCAGAGCAGCAATCTTTATCCCCGCAAAGTTTTAATTTGAAGCTAAAACAAAAAAAATTTAAAAAGTTGAAATAACAAATAATCAATGGTTGCTCGCGGATGTGGCGGGGGGAGCGGGAGGCGGCGGGGCCGGGGGCGCGGAGCGCGGCCGCCCGCGCAGTGTCCTGTAGATGGCACACGGTCCCCACGCTACAGAGCCTTGGCGGCGGCGAGAGGGGATCTGCCGAGGGAAGCGGCCATCCCAGCACTTGTTGTTTACCCAGACCGGGGCGCTCGGAAATTCATTGGAAATTCAAGCCCGAGGGGCGCGGGGAGCGCCCTGCTCTGCCTCCGGCCGCCCGCGGTTGCGGGACTTGCGCGCCCGGCGGGATGCGGGAGCGCGGTTTTGGGGTGATGTCGGGGCAGCGCGGAGCGGGGGAGCGGCCCGGGGGGCCCCGGCCGGGCCGGGCGCCCCGACACGTTTGTCTTTGCAATGTAAATCGCGGCGGGACAAATTGCTTATTAACAGTCGGGAAGAAGCGGCGGTTTCCTTCTTTCTTCTTTTCTTTCGCTCTTTTCATTCCGGCATGGCCCCCAGCTACGCTCGGGGCAGCCTCACCGCCCAGCAGTTTTCCCTTCATTTCAATATCCTAAAGAAAATGCAAATCACCACGCTGTGGCCTTTTTAAAAAGTTAAATTAGCAACAGCTTTAAGTGACTCCATTAGCATGGAAAACATACAAATGTTTAATGTGGGAATAGCCCGGCTTTCGGAGCTCCGCGGGCGCGGCGAGGCGGTGGGCTGGCGCCGAGCCCAGCTCGGGGGTGCAGCACCCCGGGACCCGCACCGGGGCCGCCGGCCGGGGGAGGCACCGGGCGGGCTCCCCGCAGCTCCCCGCGCCGCTCCGGAGCCTTTAATTATTTACAGGAGCGCTGTGGCTGGCGGGGAAATGGCGAGGCAGCTCGGGGGCGAGGGGATGGAGACTTTCCCTGGGTGTGTGTCCCCCTCGGGGGTCCCCGTCCCGCCCGCCGGGCGAGCGCTGCGGTGCCGGTGCCGCTCCCGGGCTCTCCCGCAGCCCCGCCGTGCGGGAGCGGGCTGTGCTCGCCCGGCCGGCCCGGGGCCGCTCCGCCGCTCGCCTCGGGGACAGAAGTGCTTGCGGCAGCGGCAAGTTTTGCTCCGGCAGCGCGGCGGGGCCAGCAGCCGGTGCCGCGGGGCTCCGCCGCTCCCCGCGGCCGCTCCGAGCGGAGCCCCGCACCGCGGGCATTGCCCGTGCGCTGGAGGAGGATGTGCCCGGATCCCTGCAGGGCAGAGCGAGCGCTGACCACGAAAGAGTTAAGGTTTCTATTATTCAGTCGAGGTCTTGTTAGGATGTAATCTGCATTTTCTAACTACTGCGTAATAAAAAGTGAGAAGTTTTGAGACACCTTTCTTGATTATACCTTTGGCGATACTTTAGGTTTTACATTTAATTTGCATTTTGTTCTTAGTGAATATTGAAGTCTTGAGTGGAGGATTGAATTTTATTAGGACATCTGGACTGACAATATCAAATCAGACACCAACGTCCCAAAGCATGCTAAAATTTCAGAGTTAATTAGAACGAAGTGTGTTTAATTAAAGCCAATTATAATATCTGAAATTATCTGATCGATCCTTGTTTGTTCAGTTGGAGTCAGTTTATATTGTTCCCGCCGCACGATGGGACCTGTCCGGCCGCCAGCTCCCCGCGGCCCCGGCTGCGCGCCCGCGCTCTTCCGCGGGGGCGGCGGCTCCTCCGCCCGCGCGGCTCCGGCCGCCCCCAGCCCCTTCCCGGGCCCCGGGGGGCAGAGACACGGCGGCCCCGCAGCATCCCCGGGCCGCGGCCCCGCAGCATCCCGCGGGGACCGGGAGGGCAGCGCCCGCGCCGCGCCCTCGGGGCCGCCGGGAGCCGGGCAGCGCCCGCGGGGAGTTTTTCCCGAGGAAAAGCTCCCGTTGGGCGCACGGCTACCGGGGCAGGCGCTCTGGCACGGCGGGAGTTTAAGGCTTTTTTTTTTTTTTTTTTTCCTTTTATTTTTTTCCTTTTTAATTTTTTTTTTTAATAACTAATTTTGATGTAACAATATCGGGGCGCAGGGCCGCGGGAGCGCGCCGGGGGGAGCGCACGGCCGAGAGCCAGTTTGGATAAAACATCCCTGCACCCACAGGGAGTTCCGTGACCCCGAGCCCGACCCACCGCGCCGCCGCGCAGCCTGGCCGGGAGCCGCGCAGGGGTGCGGGAGATGCGCGGCCGAGGGGACCTGGGCCACCAGGGGACAGGGACAGGGACAGGGACACGGACACGGACACGGACACGGACACGGACACGGACACGGACACGGACACGGACTGCGTCCCCTCTCTTCAGCCGCCCTGCGGTGCCTGCGCGGGGCGCGGAGCAGCTCAGCCCCCCGGCCGTGCCCGTGCCCGGTGCGCCCCGCGGGGCGAGCGGCTGGAGCGCTCCGCTGGCCCCGTGCGCTTCGCAGCGGGCCCGGGATGCTCAGGAATGCGAACCCAAGCTGGGGAATGAGCCCGGCGCGGGTGAATCCGTCCCCAAAGGCGGCGCGGGGGTCCCGGCCCTTCCCGCACGCCCTGCCCGTGGCGGGGCTCGGGGGGCCTGGGCTGACGGAGGGGCCGAGGAGCCCCAAAGCAGCGGCGGCAGCTCCGGGCTCGGCTCCGCTCCGCTCCGCTGCTGGGCCGCGTTCGGCCTCTGCCCCGGGCCGAGGATGCGCGACCCCCCGCGCAAGGGCCGCGCTGGGCCCCGCCGCGCTGCGCCCCCGCGTTATCAGCGCCTGCCCGCGCATGGACGCCCTGAGGCAGCGGCCGCGGGGCCGCCCTACCTGAAAACACACCAAAACACCAATTTACCCCAAAACACCCATTTCTCCCTCCTGCAGCACAGGAGTTTGTAGAGATTTGCTTCGGTTACACCGGGCATAAATTTCGCCCGGTGTAACCCAGCGCGTTGGTAATGAAGGTGCCTTCCAAGAATAAAATTGAAATACGGACCTTGGCAAGCGGCGGGGACCCGGCCGAGCCCCCCGAGAGCAGGGCCGGGGCCGCCGCTCCCAGCGCAACTTCCCGCTGGGAAAGTTTGTGCGGTGGGAAGCGCGGAGCTGGGCAGCTCGGGGCCGGCCCACGGCCGAGGAAATAGCGAAATTTCCGAAATCCCGCTCTCCAACTTGGGTGATTTAAACCGTGAAATGAGAAATAAACAAGAAATAATAATAGGTGAAGAAAAAAAAAAAAAAAAAGAAAGAAAAAAGAAAAAGTGAAATGATCGAGATAATAGTCCCGAGGGGATTGTCCCGAGGGGGAAAAAAATAAAATGATAAAGTTTGGGGGAATACTCTCAGGGCGGTGGGAATAAGGGTGCGAGTTTTCCGCGGGGTTCCGTGTGCGGGGCAGGAGGAGGCGCTGCGGGGGCTGCCCCGGCCGGGCGGGGGGCGCGGAGCGGGGCCGGGCCGGGGGACAGCTGGGCTGCGGCCATCTGAGCGCCTCCGCCGTGACATCTGGGAGCCCGCTGGTGTGTGGCACGCGCATCGCTTGATGTCGCTATTTAAATGCAAATTTGCGGGGGGATCACTGAAGCCTCACCCCGTAAATTCACACAAAAGGGAGACTTGGCGCCGGAGGAGGAGGAGGAGGAGGTGGAAAAGGAGGAGGAGGAGGAGGGCCGCGGAGCCGGGAGGGCTCGGGCCGCCCCCCGCAGCCGCGCACACCCTCTGCGCGCTCCGCGCAAGGTGCGCGCAGCCCGGGCCGCGCTCCCGGGGCTGGGGGGGCCCGGCCCCGCTCCCCTCCCTCCGGGACCCCCAGAACAGCGAGGAGCTGCCGGGGGCGGGCGCCCCGCGGGATGCCGGCCTGGCAGCGGTGCGGGGCGGTGCGGGGCTCCCCCGGCAGCCGGCAGCTCCAGCCAGCCAGAGTGACAAAAAAAAAAAAAAAAAAAAAAAAGAAAAAAAAAAAAAAAAGATAAAGTTGGTGAATGATAAAGACCGTATTTTCCACGCTTTGGGTGCAGGACCAGATGATCTAGAAAATGAGCTGAAATAGATTCAGGCTCAGAGCCTGTTGTGAGGAGCAGCTGATTCCCCCATTCCTGGCCAGATGGCTTCTGAACACAGATTTGCATTCATTTTCGCTTAATATCGTCCAAAATAGTGGGGCAGCTGCATTTGTTGTCAAAAAGGTTTAAAACTCCCTTTCTTTCTGGGGCAGGATCGTTACCTTATGTGATGGGCTTATGGAACTTTTTTTTTCTCCCCTCCTTAGTCAACAGTATCAGATTTAAAAGGATTTGTTTTAAAACCTTCTAATTTGGTAATCAGATTTAAATCGCCTTGGCGCGTGTAATCTGAATTAAAGATACTGTAAATGATTTTAAGCTTTCGTTAGCGGAGGGGAAGCACCAAGTTCGGCGTTGCTCATTTGGGGAAATATCTTGCAATAACAGCGGTGTTGGGCATTTTTTACCTCATTTTTAGGAGGGAGGATTTTGCGGGCTGGGGGGACCCGCAGCCCCCGGCGCCCGCTCCAGGTCCCCAAATGTGTCCGTGCCACCAAATGCCATCGCGAGCTTGGCATTGTTTGGGAACTTTGGTATCTCTCTCTGCGCGATAAAAGTGTTTGGGTTTGTAATCTGCTCTACTGTACCTCAAAAGCTCCGGGCTGATTATGAATACAGGAATTTTCTTTTAATTTCTCATGAATAGTTTCCATACACTTTGATTTAAGGTTATTAACATTCTATAGACAGTGGCATCTTTAATATGTGGCGATCGCTTCTAAAGACTAATCTCATTACCCTCAAATAGTCATAAAATATGATTTTATTATACTTACGTATTTAATTAGACGGCCAGCAATGTAATGGATTTTGAGATCGGGTAGAGCAACAGCTTTGATAATTCACTTATCTTTGGCAATAGTCATTAACCCCCAACACCAGCAAAATAGATTGCTTTCTAACACATCCTTTTTTTCCCCCCTCTTTTCCCTCACCCCTTGGAGAAAGGGGATCCTGATAACACAAATCGGACTTTCGATTTTCACCGATTCATTCAGATATGAACGCCGATTTTCCCCGAGTTCGGGAAATATTAACGCGGGGACGTGGGAAATGCACAAAAATAAACACCAAAAAATTTAAAAAGAGGTTAAAAAAATTTTACAAGGAAGTCACAGCCCACACTGGGCGGAAAAAGATCATCAGTTGAGGAGACGATGTATAGGTATAACATGTAAATATATTAAAAATATCAATATGTATAAAATATCAATATATATGAGAATATCAATATATAGAAGAATATAATATGTAAGAATATAATAGATAAGAATATAACAGATAAGAATATAATATATGAGAATGTAATATATAAGAATATAATATATACGAATATAATATATGAGAATATCAATATATGAGAATACCAATACATAGAAATACCTATATATATCAATATATAAATATATATCAATATACACATATATATCAATATATAAAAATGTATACAAATAGATAAAAAAATAAATATATATATATTTCTACGGCGATACACAAACACAGACGGACAAGGCGGACCCAGCGCCGGGGCTGCTTTGCGTGTGCACACCAAGTCTCGCACAGGTATCCCCGGCCGTGTCCGCCCTGCATTTATAGCGCGCCGACATCGCGCCCTTTGTCCGGCCGCGACCCCTCGGCCCGGGTCAGCCCGTGCCCCCTCCGGGCGAGCCCGGCCCGTGTGTCGCTGTCGCTGTCGCTGTCACTGTCGCGGGTTTGGGGGGGGGGGGGCGGGAGGGGCGGGCGCGCCGCCGGACCCCGCTCTCCATATAAGGGCATGGCCACGCCCCCTTAGCGACGTCACGGGTGACGCCACGTCTCCCGCGGCGGCGGGGGCCCGGCTCCCGGGGAAGGGGCGCGCTCCTCGGGGAGGGAGGGCCGGGCTCTGCGCGCCTCCGTCCATTCCGCGAGCCGCCACGGGCCCGCGCCCCGTTCTCCCGTGTGCCCGGCAACACCTCCGCGGTAATCAGGATTTTTTTTTTTTTTTTTTCCTTCCCCCCCGTTTATTTGTCTTTTGGAGCAGGAGAGCCTTGCCAGAAAGTGGTCGATTCAGCAGTGTCCTGAAGCTTTTTTTTTTTTGCCGAGCCGGTTTTTACTAGGATGACACCACGTTGAGCGCGTCTGCAAACAACAACAAAAATATTTATTCTTTTTTCCCCCCCTCCCCCCCTAAAAAAAAAGCCACATCGCAGTGTCGCCGGCTGCAGTTATACTTTTTCCTTCTTTTTTTTTTTTTTTTTTTTCCTTTTTTTTTTTTTTTAAACCACCAAACTGGAACGCCATCCAACTCGCCGCACAGAAGTACTCAGTAAATTGTTTATGTCGTGCCAATACAGGACAGATTGAAGAAGGAAGCAAGACTTGAACTGAGCTTTTCTCCTACTGATCACAGGGAGTAAAGTCATCTCTTATATTCCAGTCGCCAAGGAGAGAGAGAGAGAGAGAAAATCAAGCAACAACCAACCCACCCCGTATCTGACATTTCCCTCAATTTTAACCCCTTTTGGTTAGGAGCTGGTTTTGCCCAAATTTGTTTTAATGTTTGGGATTCAGGAAAATATACCAAGAGGTGGGACGACCATGAAAGAAGAACCGCTGGGCAGTGGGATGAACCCCGTCCGCTCATGGATGCATACTGCTGGGGTAGTGGATGCTAACACGGCCGCCCAAAGGTACGTCTGCCAAATCCTCTCCCGGCGGTTTTCTCCTCCTGTATTTCTCATCCCGGCCGTAAATCCCCCCCCCTTAACTCCCCCCCCCGCCCGCCCCGTATCAGTTACAGCCTCCCCGCTCCGCGCCGCTCCGCGCTCCCCGCATCCCCCCGCATCCCCCCGCGGCCGCGGAGCCTGCGCGCCCCTTCCCGCCGCTCTCACCCACGCCTTGTCTTGTTTTCTCCCGCAGCGGCGTGGGGCTGGCTCGGGCACATTTCGAGAAACAGCCGCCTTCCAATCTCAGAAAATCCAATTTTTTCCACTTCGTCTTAGCTCTGTACGACAGGCAGGGACAGCCGGTGGAGATTGAGAGAACAGCTTTTGTGGACTTTGTGGAGAAAGAGAAAGTAAGTCTGCCAGTTCTCTTAATTTTTTTTTTTTTTTTTTCATTTTTTAAGCGTAATTGAGTGGAGCAGAGCTCATTCCCAGCACGGCAGCTCTCCCGGCACTCCAGCGGCGCCCACGCCACGTGCGGCTCCCCCCGGTCTCACGGCCGCTCCGAATAGACCCCGGGGTTAGAAACTTAGCCCGACTTATTTTAAACACCGGGAAAACGGCAAAACATGACATATTTGCACCGAGCTAATGACATCATCAGCGCTCCACACCAGGAGAAAAAAAAAAAAAAAAAAAAAAAAAAAAAAAAAAAAAAAGGTGACCGTGGGCTGAATTTCTGCAAACTGTTAATTCCGAGCCGCTTCAGGGACGAGAAAATGGGCAGCAGGAGGAGGGCGATATTTTTCATGCTAAATGTAATTATTTATCGTTGCTTGCAGGAGCCAAACAATGAAAAAACTAACAATGGGATTCATTATAAACTTCAGTTATTGTATAGCAATGGTAAGTTGTCGTTCTCTCATTTTTGAGCGTCCGTGTGCCGCTGAAAAGTCTGGTTTTCCTTCCGAGGCCTTTTTTTGGGGGGGTGCAGGGGGATAAAGGATATAAAGATTTCGAGATTAAAATTACACGCGTGTAAACACGGCCCTTTCCTTGGCATATAAGGAAAACAAAACATAAAGGATCGATAAGTCAATGGTACTTCACATGATTAACCGGTTGGGCTTGAAGTGGAAAGTAAAAAAGGGGATCGATGGCTGCTCGGGCACAGCGGCACTTTTAAGGGACTTTTTTTTTTTTTTTCAGTTTTGGGAATTGATGGTAATTATTGGGATGGGGCGAGCGGGCAGAGCGGAGCCCCGGCCCGGCGGAGCCGCTTCCTCGGGCGCGGAAAAGCCGCGGGGGGACGCGCAGCACCAGCGCCCCGGGTCCCGCGTGTTCCCCGGGGCCGTGGGGCCGCGGCCGGGGGGGGCTGGCTCGGCCACGGCCCCCCGAGAGCCGGGCTCAAACAACTCCAGCATCCGCTGATTCCTGGCTAATTTTTATCATTATTAATTTTTTTTTTTTTTTTGGGAAATTTTGAATTTTCTCCTGAAGCCGGCGCGGGGCCGATCCCTGCCCGCTGCGGTTAATTGCCTGACCTCATCCTTTCCTTGTGGGACTGGGGGGGTTCGCTCCCGAAATCCTGATCGGAATTTGTCTGTGCTTTCCCTCCGCAGGAGTTAGGACAGAGCAGGACCTGTACGTTCGGCTAATAGACTCCATGACCAAACAGGTGAGAAAGTTTACGCTTTTCTTACCACGCGGGTTCCTAAGTTTATATTTTGCCCTTGCGTGGAAAGGTGGGGGGCGAGCAAAGCGGAGGAGCGCGCCTACTTTTAATTTACCTGAGCGGGTAAATCAGGTAGCCGCTGACTGAGATCCCGATTACCGGAGGATATTTGGGAGAGCGAAAAAAGTGTGTTGTTGCTCTTCGAGGCAGCGTTGAGATCATTCAGTGGTGTGTGTGGCATCGAGGACCACGTCATGGGAACAGATGTTTGATATAATTAATTTAGCGAGGGAGAAAGGAAAGGGGGAAAAAAATCCCACCGAGTTACCCAGATTTATTTTTAAACGCACTTTTCCCCCTCTGTAACTTTTATTTTTTTTTTTTTGGCGATATTTTTTCTCTGTGAGGAAAGGGCAGACCCTTCCCTTCACTCTGAAACTGGCCGGGATTAGTCCTTTTTCTTTTATAACGCGACCATCCAGTAACGCGAGACGTTTATTTGGATTTAAAAGTTAAATGTGCTGAGGTGAAAAGTCATCTTGTTCTCCTCTAGTCCATATTCACCTCTCAGCCCCCCATCTCCATAATTCAAACTCCATGCTCCAGGGGTCACCCAAACCCGTCCATTTCCCTGAGATCAGCTTCTGTTTCTTCCTCAAACCTCTGTCATACCTTGTAAATAACATAATTACAAGCAGTTCCTTATTAAATTATTTAACCTGTCTTGGTCAACTTTTCCGATGATAACTACGTGTTATCAGCGTTGCACCACAGCAATTACAGACACAGAGCTTGGGATTTAATCAACTTTATTTCTTTTTTCATTATTTTTAATTTTTTTTTTTTTTTTTTGAGAGAATTTCACGACCTTTTTTTTTTTTTTTTTTTTTTTTTTAATTGGTATTTATTAAATATCTTTTGGAGGAATAGGGAGGAAGGTGAGAATAGCGAATAATTTCCAGTGTTCTGGAAATCAGATCCCAGCGATGGAAATTAAAACCATTCCCCCAGTCTGCCGGGCTGTAACACCGCTGCCTGTTCTGCACTGCCGGCCGAGGCCAGCCTGCCCACATCCATTATTTTTGGGAACTTTGCAGCCCCCGAGGCGCGGCCAGGAGAGTCCCCCGGGCCAGGGTGGGCCCCGCGCAAGCTGCGCGCACGGCCGCGCTCCCACCCCGCAGAAACTTTCTACTTCTGCTGCCTAAAGCCGGGCTGGGTGCAAAAGCCTCCAGGAGTGAAATAGTGGGATTTCCTCCCGGAGAAAAGCAGAGCTGACAGGCCAAGTACAATTACTCTGACAAAGACGGAGGCGTCGTACCCTTCAATAATTATTTCGCTGGGTTACAGAGCAGCCTTTTAAACTCCG
>NC_079340.1:33784663-33789663 GCF_029582105.1 Oenanthe melanoleuca | reverse complement strand
AAGGGTGATCCTGGCAAAACTGAGCCAAGCCACCCAACACCAGTGCTTTTATACCTCCTCCAAACTATCAGAAGTATGGGATCGTTTGATATTCCAGCAGCATGAGAAGAGATAAAAAAAAAATCAGAAAACATTTGGTTAATGGGTTTATCATGTTTATTTGAATAAGGAAGATTGAAACTCCATTTATGCCTAGCATAAATGCTTTAGTGATCTTAATTATTGATGAAAAATCTGCTGTGCTTCTAAATTTAAAGACAGGACAATTTTATGGCAATTTTAATCACCCTCTGCATTAGGAATTTTCAAGATTTGGGCTTTATGAGGATGGCATGGATTTTAGCCTGCTAAAGAGAGTTGTCACTTCTCATGTCAGAGGATCTGGAGCTCGGGGGAGGCCGGTTGGCCTCTCCAGCCGGGTTTTGCAGGGGCTGTGGGATGTGATGTTTGCTCCTGCAGCAAACAGAGGAGGGAAGTGTGGCCGGGAGGAAGCTCTGGAGGAGCCCTGGCCCTCTGGAGCCGCTGAGGTGGATTTGAAATCCCCGATATTTACGTTCGCTCGACCCATGTGCTCGGAGTCTGGTGCCTGAATTTGTTGTCAGGGTTGGATTTCAGGCTTGCATTTCCCTCCTGAGCATCACGGAACAACCTTTCCCCATCACATCTGGGGGTCAATTTACAGTTTCCCATAGGAAGTGGAGTCGCTTGGGTAGTTGGCTTAAAAAAAAAAAAAGAATTATATCCAGTATGCTTCGCTAGATCCTTTTGTCCTTTGGATACATTTAGCAGCTTTTGACCAGATAAGGCATATTTGTCCTCAGGATATGAACCAATAATTCAATCCTGAATTGAGATCTATGGCCACCCATTCCTTCCAGCCCACACTAGGAGACTCCGTGCTAGTCGGAACTGTTTATGCACTGGGATTAAAAAACCCAAAAAACAGAAGGAAAAAACCAAACCCTTATGCACCTCGGGAGTGATAATTTATTAGCAGCGCTGATATTTTAAATAAACTTGTGTAATTCTATGTTTGAATCCTGCAGTGGGCTGGAAATGCAAAAGCCAAACCCGAGGCCTTGGAAGCGGTTTTCGGTGTCAGGAGCCTCCGCGACCTTTTAATTCACTGGGAATTTTTATTTACGTGGCCTGGATGTTTCTCACGGAGCATGGCTGAGCAGGGAGGCTTTTATTACTGTCCACACTGAAGTATCTGCTGGCATTTCGGGGCTGCTCCTCCAGCACAGCACCTCACGTGTTAAAGAACAAACCCACCGTAAATTGCAGCGCAGTCAGTAAAAAGATGCCACAGAAAAAGTGTCCCTGGGAAATTAGATTGACCCAAAGAAAAGCAAATAAAAGAAAGGAAAAGGCCCATATTTTCTTTGCGGTGTTGCTGAAAAGGATGGGAGTATCATTTTCATAGTGGAATAATGTTTTCTGGGAAAACACAAAAGCAGATGTTCCTCATTAGGAACACCCATTGTCTACATATCACAACTATGAACAGATAAATCTCTCCTATTTCACCCATACATTCCAAGGGCTGTAAATGATTACAGGATGCCGCTGTAACTGCTAAACCAAAACCACACTCTGGGCTAGAACCATTCCTCCGTGCCACCAGCAGATATTTCACTGGGGAGGGATGGAAATTCCTGCTCAGAGCCAGAGCCTTGACTCCCCTGTGCCTTGCTGGGGGTGTCCCCGGGGCAGGGGGTGGCTCTGGGTGCCGGTGGCTCCGGGCAGAGCGTTTCCAGATGGCACCAGCACAGCCCTACTGCTCGCTGGCACCTCCGTGGGCAGCGCACGCCCCTCCCCAGCAAACCTGGCATTATTCTACAGACTTCAGGAGACTTATCATTCCAAGTGTGTCCTACTTTCCTGTATGGGAGCCAGACATCTGCTTATCCCATTTCTTTCGTACGGAGTTTGGAATAGCTGTAGTTTGGGGGAATAAGAAGTTTTGTCATATTTAACAGCTGTTGCAAAATTTCAATCCCGTAGGCTCTTAAAATACCTTTTGCCTGACCTCAGATTTGGGGGATTATTGACATTGCTGGTAGCCACCCCCCCTTAACCTTTCCCTGGCTGTAATTTCGGATTATTTTCCCTAAACCACTTGGCTGTTCGCACTGGCTTTTATTTATTAGTATTAAATTTATTTATTTATTTATTTATTTATCTATTTATTTATTTCTTTTCCGCCGCCGGCTCGCCCGTGCAGCGCTCTAATTCCCCCCTACTCCAAGTTTACACCTTTGGCGGGGTTGTGGCGGCGGCTGGAGGGCGAGGGGCTTTTTTTTTGTTTTTTTTTTTTTTTTTTTCGTCAGCAGCGTTTCCTTTCACTTCCCGTCACAAAGGTGAGAGCCGCTGACCTTTGCTGGCAGTCCCGGCCGCTGAATTATTCATGTGATTGACTTTTTGTCAGTGCACACAGTTGTGCTCTGGGACATTTTATTCATTTACCTCATTTAAAGCGCCTTTCTGCACCTGTTCAAGTATTAATATCATGTAATTTGGGCCTAATGCCGATTTTGCTGAACACTCATTATATTTTTTATTAGCTATATTTCCAAACGATTATGTATGATTATTACCAAGCCTTACAAACAGCAATGGGTTATTCCCTAGACCTTTACATCTTCTTGTCAGGTTGTTTTCAGAAGCAAGGAGGATAAACATTTGACCAGTCCCAATGTTTTTATTCCTACTCCATATCCAACCAGAGAACTTAAAGCTTTTTCCCTTATGGCTTTGCGAAAGCATGATTAAATCCAACTCTGCAGAAGCTGTACAAATGCCAGCATTTATAAGGTCAACGCTTTTGTTAAAAATGCTATGTAAATGAGGATCTGCAAAAAGGGACATTAAATAAAATTAAATTCATTGTCTTCTTTAATGTCATTTACATTTTGGCTAAGCCCTGGCCTGTCAAGGAGGATTTTTTAAATAATTTTAATTACACATCATTTAGGGATCCAAGGTTTTCTATTCAGTAGCATTTGGATAACCTGCAAAATGGTGACTGTTTATTAACTTCTTAAATGACAACTTGTCATTTCATCTGCATAATGCAATGAAAACAGAGCAGTTTGGTGTCTTTTTTTTTTTTTTTTTTAATTCTTATTTTTCTTTAAGATGTGCACCAAACTGCTGGAAGAACAGACCTTAAAATAGCTCAGCTGCTCTTTTGCTTTCAGCATCCTATTGGCACTACCAAGTTGAGAGTATATTAAAAAATTACGACTTTCCTGGGTAACCAGTTCTGGGAAAAATTGCCATCAGGAACCCGACATTGATTTTTTTTCCTCCTTAAGAAGGTGGTTTATTGTAGATTAATGGGTTTAGCTGCGAGGGATCTGTTTGCAGACAGGGGTAGCTGGATTGGGGTTTGAGGCGTGCAGGTACCAGCACCTCTCACCTGCTCAAACGAGGACACGGCACACGCCGGGGCTTTGAATACACATAAAAACAGAGCAGAAAAAGGCAAATCAAAGTCATCTCTGTAAGTCAGCCCCTCCGAGCTCCCCCACACCCCAGAACCAGGACTTTGGACGTGCTTCCTTCTCCCATCTGCTTTCTTTCCCTCGGGTCATCTGAGTCACGGCATTTACATCGCTCCCTCGTAATCCCTGCTCCAAACCCGCAGCCCAGGAAATTGTGGGAATACCTGGGATGCGCTGGGGGACGGCTCCCAGAGCATTGTTCCCCAGGAAATCCCAAATGTGCTGGGTGAGATTCCAGCATCGCTTCCAATTCCCATCTAATTCTTGATTATTTGAAGCCCAAAGCATTGCACGGCTCTAGGAGGAGGGAATAATAAAATCCCGTGCTTTTGTGAGAGAGGAAAAGGGGGGGAAGGGATTTAAGCAAAGCTGTCAAAAACTATACTCCAGGAGGGACCCTGATACAAACCATCCCGGGCTTCTGCTGCAGCCTTATCAGGTGAAAAGCAAAGATACTGCCAGAGCCTGTAATTCTGTTAGGATGCCTTTGATGAATTGGATTAGGTTATGGAAAAATCTTTCAAACTCAGAGTTCTGGTACGTGAGCTTCCAGGAAGTAAATAATTACTCTCAGACAGCAGATAATTAAAAAAAACAACCTGTGAAACACAAAGTGGTAGAAATGGGTTTAATAAGGCTCCGTTGCTAACGCAGAGAGATTTCGGGGGGCCGGGGGTGGGAGCAGCCCCGGTGTTGGGTTACTCGCAGGGCTGAGCAGGGAGCGCTTTGCCGGGCTGGAGGAGGTGGAAATTCCAGGCTGGGAGGATGGAAATTGTCACCGGGGATGCCAGGGGGTGATTGACATGCGGGGCGAGGGGAAGGGGACGCGGGAGCTCAACCTGCGCTTGGCAGCCCCGGCGGAGCTCAGGAAAATGAGAGCCATTCACGCGGGTCCCGCTGCCAGCCCAGCTTGTTTATCTTAACAGCAAATCTCGCAAAAACGGTTGTGGTCAAACCTGTACAGCACAACCTTGTACTGGCATTATTAATGCCCTGTTAAAATAAAGATGTAACTGGGAAAAAAAAAAAAAAAAAAAAAAAGCTGGAGCTGGGGAATTTTACAGGCTGAGGGGCACTCTGGGCTTTACGAGATGTGAGTTTGCTGTTAACTGTTTTGGTTCTTTAATGTTTTAAGCCGAGGAAAACTTGCTGGTTCCTCGGTGGATCAGCTCAGCTCTGACAGAACATAGCTGGCTCCGTTCTAGGCTTTATTTTGCTATTGAACAAACTCTCCTTATTTCTGCAAGATGGAAAATACCCAGACTGTAAACAGCATTTGTTCGGGGGAAAGGGAAGGTGTTTGTTCCACAGGGTTCGGGGATTTCCAGGTGGTGGGGCTGGAGGCAAATTAAAAAAAACAACTAATAAATAATAACAGCAACGATAATAATGATTAAAAAATTCTGCCATACTTTGAGCAAAACAAAAGTTTCCCAGCCAGCAGAGCAGCAGAGCCCGGGGTGGCGTGGCGGCCGTGCCAGGGCGAACGGC
>NC_079340.1:33764663-33779663 GCF_029582105.1 Oenanthe melanoleuca | reverse complement strand
ACATGGGAACCCAGGTTCCTCAGGGACACATCCACATGGGAATAGGGATCTGCTTCACTGGGGCCTGACCTCCTCTCAAGGAGCTTCTGTGAAATTCTGCTCAGCTCAGGGAGTGGGGCAGAACTGAGCCCCAATTCCTTATTAATAAAATGCACAAATTGAAAAACAAAAATTAAAAAATTAAAAAATATAGAAAATTTACGAGCTCAAACCTTAAAAATAAACAAGAATTTAAAAAATACTAAAATATGCATTAAGGAAGGGAAAATGAAGGGCAATATCAGGAAAACCCATGTCACCCCTTCTCTGTCAAGTACTCCAAGCTAACAGCAAATTTTTTCTTGGTGTTGGACTAAGTGAAAAGAAATATTCTTCAGCCTAATTACAAGGCATTGAAATAAAAGGTTGAATGGAAAGTGTTAAGTAACTAGGAAAAAATTATTCAATCGAAAACTTGTTACGCCTTTTCTCGCATTTTGTCTTGTTTCGAGCCCTTGCTGGTTACTCCTGGCAACTAATTGGTTCTCATCCATAGCATCCAAGTGTTGTGGAGGCCAGGCCATCTGAAAGAAATTATCCAGTCTTTAACATCCAGAAGTTTACAGTTATATAATGATGGAGAAAACCACAAACCCCGTGGGATGGCAAATTTTAGAGATACTTTTAAAATGAAATTATCCAGCCAAACCTACAAGACAACTCTCTTGTACTTAAGACAATAGCTGCAATCTGGAATTAATTTTTTTGTGATAGGGCAAATCCAATTTGCTTCTTTAACTGTTGATTAAGGAATCAGTTCTACAAGGCTGTCCCCCATAAGTAATTGCTGTTTATTTGTCTGTGGAAAGCTGCTGGAATCCCCTCCAACTGGGAGTGCTGGGGGAGACGTGGCCATAATGAAGAGCAGTCTGGCAAGGCTTGGTTCCTCTGACTGGGCTTGTTTGTGTTGAAGGAATCGTTTGCTTTTTTAGCAGCAAGCTGAGTTTACCAAATCCCCGCTCGCGGTTCAGGCCGCGCGGTTTAACGCAAAGCCCGACTTATTTACCCAGGGCTCGTTCCAGTGTGCAGGAGGAAAAGGTAATAAATAATTGCTAATTAAACATGACTTTAAATAAGGGAGAGTTGCACTTGTGTTGAAAGCCCAAAGACTCTTCCAGTGCTAGGAGTGAGCTTGAAAAAATTTGGGCAAACACAGGAAAATCCCAGCGGTTCCCGTGCATGAGCAGCTCAATCTCCATGGATAACAGAGTCATTGGCCATGTGGTTCTCCAGGCTGAGGAGGGACTAAGGCAGCTGAAAACCAAAATAAAGCCCAGGATGGGGTGGAAATGCGTGGTTTACTGTGCTGGAGCATCATTAGGGTTCCCAAACGAAGCCGCGGTCGCTGCAGTGGCTGCGGCGGAATCCGTGGGGCTCCAGGAGATTTGAGGTTTCTGTGCCTTGGCTCCTTGGGTGGGAGCTCTGAGTGCTTCCTGTGACAGTCAGTGACAACCTGAGATGTGCCTGATGTCATTTTTTATGCATAAGAGTCGTATTTACTTATGGCAGCCCAGCTTGCCAGACCAGATTTCTATGACAAAAAAAATAATTTCAGCGGTGAAAACAGTGGTGGTCCCACTGATCTTACAAATTTTTTAAAGCTGAGGATGCAGAAACATGGCCATGTGACCTGGGCTCAGAAAGAGTTAAAGCATCTCACATTTAATCACTTTTTATCTCATTACCTGCTATTTTTGTGTGTGCAAGTTTTCTGATCTCTGGGAAGTGATCTAAGTGTGACTTCCACCACTGCTGCTTGTGGAGCTCTAGAGGATGATTCAGCCAGCTGTGCTTGTGTGGGTTTCCCTGCTGTCCTTCCTGTGCAGATCAGCTCCCTGGCACCCAAACCACAGGAAAAGTGAAATGAATTACCTCATGTACCATCTCTGAGATCTTTGGAGAGCCTCCTGCAGCTTTTCCAACACTTTACCTTCACACAGTCAGGGCTCCTGCATCACTGTGGAATTCCATCTTCTCCTCAGTCACTTCCAAGTGTTGATTATAGAATCACGGAATAATTTGTGTTGGAAGGGACCTTAAATCCCATCCAGTCTCCAGCCTGGTGGGACCCAGAGCATTTCCTGGGAGAAGGGAGCTGTACCTGTGCTGGGGTGTTGGAGGAAACCCCAGGGATGCACTGCTGGGCAGTGCTGGGCTGGCCTGCCCTGGCAGGGGGGCCAGGCTGGCTGTCCCCAGCTGATGGGACTTGTGGACACCCAGGGTGTGGGTTCCTACCTGTGCACACCCACCATCAGCCCTGCACCTGCTTGTCAGAGAATCGTGGAATGCTTTGGTTTGGACCAGACCTTAAAACCCATCCTGTTCCAGCCTGTGTGCCTCCACAGACACACCCCTGGATGAGCAAGAGTGGAGTTTTATTTGACATGAACACAACCCTTGGAGGCTCCACTTGGGGTCTCCTCTGAGGTTGTTGGTCAAGCTCATTCAGGCCATGTCCAAAATCCTGCTCTGGGAGGAGCTGTGTGTTTAGGACAGCCTGGGGAGGCCCCAGCAGAGCCCCAGGTGTTGTGTGTCCCACCAGCCTCCCACCCCACAGGCTCTGGTCACCCTCCCTGCCCCTGGGACATGCACATCCCACAGGGAATGCTGGATTTCCTCCACACCAAACAGCCCCCATAACCCCAAAACCCCTCCCAGTGCTCCAAGGAAGGAGAGCTCCCTGAACTGGATTAGGCCCAAAGTCAGTAAAACTAAAATTACAAACATAAAATAACTACTTACTGGCACAGCATGGATGTTTTCACACATTCCCCCTATTCCTCGAGCTTGTCTGAAGACAGTAATGTAACAGAATATGCTTGAACATATGGCAGAATTAACAATTGATCAGCTTCTGAAGGTGGTAGAAGATTTTATTCTGTGTGCTACATGTCTGTGTGGGTCACTCCATGTGTGCCTGGCTCCTGGAGTGAAGGCAGCCCCTCAGGGGTTTTCCAATCTCATTTACACCAAGGGCTGCTTGTGCCCCACCAGCATCCCCATGCCTCCTTTAGGTGCCATTGAAACTCCAGAATAATTTAGATTTACAAACCACTGCAACTCCTCCTTGTGGTCTCTCTCTGCCTGTCGAGCCACATTGCACCATTGGTTCAGCCTTGGGGTTTTTATTGTGTTTTTCTGTGGTTTCAGGAGAGCTCCCAGTCAGCAAAAGGAGCTCTCCCTTAATTTGCCCTGTTGTGATTAACAGCCCTGCTGATTACCTATGATTCCTGTGGTATAATTTTCAGATTACTTGGCTCTCCTGGGTTCTGGTTGTGGAAAGATGCTTCTGGCTTGGCATGACATCATCTGAGCTCCCAAATAATCCCAGCCTTAATTAGCTGCAGGTATAAATTCAATGTGTTCCACTCTTGAAGATGTGGATTCCTCCAGCTGACAGCGTGGCACAGAAGTGTAGAGAACCCAGTTCATTCTCAAAAAGATAAAGGAGGAGATAGAAAAATGAATAAATGTAAGAGCAAGTTCTGGTGTGTGTAGTTGCTGTAAGAGCAACCTTGGAGAAGTGCTGCTTTTTCTAACTTCTTTCCTGCCAGAAACTATCCCCTCCAGAAGAAAATGGTGTTTATTTATATATTTATATATTTATATATATATGTATAACTGGAATAAATTTTCCCAGGAAGTAATCAACCAAGTTGATGTGTTTGCCCAAAATAAAAGTGCTGTTTAATAAATAACAAAAGCAGCTGGACTGACATTTGCTGCATAACAAGTGTCACTTTTAACTTATGTTAAATGTTTTAGCAGAGTGTTTCCTGGCTTCATTTATTTCTGCTTAGTCAGAGGAGGTTTAATCCTGAACAGTGTATTTTGCCATTCAACTTCTTCCAGATCAAAAACTACCCATGTTTAAAAATAATGCACTGGATTGATGGAAATGTAATTGTTGGAGGCCTTGAAGAAATACACAAGTTGGCAACTCTTCCCCAAGCCCTTTGTTGTTTCAGAGTTTAGCAGTTAAGAACAACACAAATACATTTTGTTTGTAGTGGGTCACAGGTTCAAAGAGACTTTGAAAAAATAGACTGGGGATAATTGGGTTATCAGATGCAGACACTGCAGGGAATTGAGCATTATCTGTCCCCAGTGTTGGGGCTAGTGGGTCACTTCCTCCCCTGGCCAGCTCCCTGTGCCAGCCTGACACAGCCCAGATGGCTCCAGCAGGTTTTGCTGGTGGCCAGCCCAACGTCCTCCCTTCCTGCACCCTCCAACAGGTTGATTTTCTGAGCCATGGCCACGCTCACCAACACCTTGCCTTGCTTTCTGCCCGCTGGTTTTCCAGCCTGGGATTGCTGGGAGCACCTGGGATCCACGGGAGGCTCCCACTGCTGCTCCTCATTTCTGTCAGACAACATCTAACCAAGCTATTGACTTGCACTTTGACACTGCCACTGCTGCTGCCTTTGATTGCACTGTCAATCTCAAAAAAAAAAAAAAAAAACCCTTTCAGAGCAGCAGCAAGACCTGTAATAGTTTAACTTCGTTCTGCATAAGCTTTTTCTGCCCAGCACTTGCTGCTGTACTGCAGGTCTGAGAGGACACTTCATATCTTATACAGCCAGGGGACAGTGCACTCATGAATTGCAATTATTACACTATTTTTTCAGATTAATGAATTGCAATTATTTCACTGTTTTTTTAGATTAATGAATTGCAATTATTTCACTATTTTTTGAGATTCTAAGGGGTTTAAGTATAAACAGATAACATACACTTATCTGAAAGTGTTCCCAGTTAATGGTGGCAGGACAAGACATTGTTTTGCACTGTAAGTTGGACTTATTTTTGAAGAAGTCACTTCCTGCTGTATGGCTGGAGCTCCTTGGTGTGTTTGTGTTGTTTGAGAAAAGAGCCCTGTGATTAGCAGGTTTAGTCCCTAATTAATGCATTATCTGTGCCCTGTGTAAGGGGGAGGAGTTGCTCCTTGAGGAGTAGGTGCAAGAACCTTTCCCTGATATCCAACCTAGAGATAGAAATTCACCAGTGCACTCAATTTATCTGTGCCCTCAAAGTACAGCCAGGGACATGCCCACAACTGAAGAAAATCATATTCCAGGGAAGTTTTACTTCTCACATTAAAACATTGGGAAATCTTGCTGTTTGGCTATTTCACTGTTTGTTTGAAGCAGCACTTTGAATACTTCATTTTCATGTTTGGGATGGTGTTCAAACCGATGAAAATAGCACTTTAAATCAATTAATCTTCGGTATTTCAGCTCAATACTGAGAATTTATTGGCATCTCCTTGCTTCCTCTCCATGCTGGGTGTTTAATGTGAGCTTGCTTGTTATGCCTACTCAGTAAATTAGCATTATCCCCCCTATATCTGCTTGTTTCTGAAGAATTATTATACAAAGCCTCATTTTAAGGAGGTCAGACCCCTGCATGATGATTTGTTGTTCACGAATCTACTTTGTGCCAGTTTGTGTGTGCATGTGCAATCAGAAGTGACTTGGAGTGAGTGAGATAATAATCATCTGCTGCTGATATGAAGACTTCCTCTATTCCACTACCATGAATCAGGCTGATTCCAAGTGAATGAGATTTTAATCACCTGTCACCGCCGCCAGCACTTTCTCTATATTTATGATAATTTTTTTTTGTCTTTTTATTGAAATCAGTGTTGACTGAATCGAGTAATCCTGATTAGCAATCTCACTGTATGCAGCCAAGAGTGAAATGCATCAGAGCATTATTGGTACACTGAACATGCTGAAATTGGAAAAAAAAAAAAAAAAAAAAAAAAAAAGGGCAGGCTAAGTGTGCAGGGTGTTGGCTTGGCTGGAGGTGAGGGCTGGAAGGTGTCAGATCTCTCTAATTGCTCCCCAGGCTGGCAGGGTTTTTGGGCTGGGGCTGAGGAAGTTGTACTAAAAACCCCTAAAAGCTCTGCTTTTAGTTACACCTCCTGAACCTCAGCTGCAGGAGCAGTGAAGTCATCAGGGTGGCATGCATGGAAATTAGGGCCGTTTAGGGCAGCCTTCCCAGGAGGAGGGGTTTTTTTTCTAAGTTTTGTATATTAAAATAAATAAATAAATAAATTTAAACAAGGGGAACACTATAACACTCAAACCCTGGGATTTGTCCCACAGTTTTGCTGAGTGAGTGACAATTATTTAGACTCATAGAAGGTGAGGGTTAATTCAGCTTGAGTTATTTAGGGTTATCTTTATTTTTAGGGTTATTTCTCTTTGTACAAGTTAGTATTTTTTACATACCACGATTTTGTTACCACGTGGTGTAGGAACCTTCAGGTCTTTAATGGTGTGTGACATGTGAAAAACAAATGCTGTGAAAGCCCTTTTTATTCTCAAAAAGGGTTTGACTGATGGCTCCTTGAGTGGCACTGTCAGATCTGCAGCAGCTGGGATGGGCAGGAGGGGACCCTGTGCCAGGGCCAGCAGGGTGGGGGGCTCTGCACACCCCAAAAAGGGCTGTGAACCCCCGTGTGGGGTTCTCTGGGGGAAAACACGGATGGAATATCCTGCTGGCTGTAATTCTGCTCTGACTGTGCTGCAATTAGAAATCTCAATGTTCAATCCAGCCCTCAAATCACATTGTGCTGCATTACAGAGTCGTATCCAGCCCAAGAAATTACATTTCTGATGGTATGATAAGGGCAGGAGTTTTGGACAGGAAAATAGTTCTCCCTAATGTCTGCCCAGGCCTCTTCCCTCAGCAGGGCTGCAGCCCTGGGCTCTCTGTTTATTTATTCCTTACACTGGTTTTTTTCTGCTTCCTGCTGTTTCTTCCCTTCCTTTTGTCCAACTGTGTTCTCCCTTTTCTTCTCCTCATTTCTTATTTTTTAGTGCACTTTTAAAAATGCTCTTACAAAGCACCTGCCAGCCCCCAGAGTGACCCCTCTGGCCTTGGCTCTGTCCAGACTCCCTCACTCTCCAGTTCTCCTGCCCAGAATTCCTCTGATTCAGTATTTTCCCATTCATTCACTTCCCCAGCTCTGGATTTTGTTATCTTTATTCCACTGCTAACACTGTAGCAGTTTTTTCACTTTCTATCACCTTGGTCACCTGACATTTTTTCATTCTCACCTGGTCAGCCTTAGGCTTCTCCTAAGGATTGTTTTCTTTCCTTAGGCCTTGGAATTTCACTTTTTGTGCTGTGCTGACTCTTGTCCTTTCCTTCCTTCTGTTCACCCAGTTTTGCCTGGGTTTGGTCCCTTTTTTCCTTTCTGTGTGGAGTCCTTCCCCACCCAAAGAGCCCCAGCTCTCAGCCTGCCAGCTGTCCCAGCTCTGTCACCGTCCCCTGCCTGGTTTTCCTCAACCTTGGGCTCTCTCTGGAACCCCTCTTGCTGAAGGTTTGCTCTGAAGTGAACTAAATGTGAGCAAAACCCAACATCAGCTTCAAAAGTTTGGGGTGAGGCCACTGGTGCCACCCCTGGGCTCTGTCACTGTCACCAAATCATTTTCATGTCACAGGCAAATTCTTCTGCCTTAACCCCAAGTATTTATTATTCCTCCAGTAAAGGGAGGAATTCTTTCCCTGGGTGCCAGGCTTGCAGCATCCTCCCCTCTCCATCCTTCTCCCCATCTTCTCTCCTGCTCAGAAGGCAGCAGGAGCTCACTCCCCTCCTGCTCTGGCCACAGCAGCTCTGCCTGTCCCTGCTGAGGAGCACTGCTGTCCTCCCAGCTCTGCACTTTGCTCACCACCTTTATCCCTACAAAGGCTCTCCTTGCCTTCCTCCTGCCTGTCAGCTGGTGCAGCACGGTGCAGATCAAGGGAAACCAGCCCAGGCACAGGAGTGGCTCCTCATTATCCCCAGGGTGTGAAAAGGAATCATTTGATCTGGGAGCAGGGGCTGTGGATGCCCACCCTGGATGTGGCCCTGGGAAAACAGAAGCTGGGAGGGTTGGTGTCCCATGGACCTGCAGGAAGGGAGGGGAATCAGAATCCCAGACTGGTTTGGGTTGGAGGGACCCCAAATCCCCCCCAGTGCCACCCCTGCCATGGCAGGGACACCTCCCACTGTCCCAGTGTCCAACCCCAGTGTCCAGCCTGGCCTTGGCACTGCCAGGGGTCCAGGGGCAGCCACAGCAAACCTGGACAACCTTGTCCCCAAAAATCCAAACACCTGGAGCCCTGCTGTGCTTCCTCCCTGCTCTCTCCTGTCTTTTTTCCTCCTTCTCCTCTTCCACCTCCATCAACTGCTGGTGTTGCTCATTAACTCTCCATCTTAATTATATTGTTTGACATTTTATATCAGGGCCTGTCTTCACTGGAAGATCATTTTCAGAACTCAGACTGTAAAAGCCTCATCCTGACCAACCCTTCTGCTTCTCCCACAAATTCATCACAGCTGATGGACACAGCTGCTGTCCCAGCTGCAAATGGATCCCAGCACTGCCATCAACCTTTTCCCACCAGCAGAGAGCCCTGGGATGGTTTGGGCTGGAGGCACCTTGCAGACCATGCTGTCCCCTGTCACCCAGCCTGGCACACACCTGCCCTGTGCCCCCCTGGCAGTTTGGGGGCTCTGGGAGCTGCTCCCAGCCTGGCCAGTCCCTCCCAGGGCATTCAGGGACTGCCAAGTGTGCAGATGGGCACCTGGGGACACGGATCAGCCGTGGCCTTGCCAATGGCAGGTTCACATTAGGGCTTGTTGATCTCAAAGGCCTTTTCCACCCTAAATGATTCTGTGAATCTATGATTTTTCTGTATATTTGTCTGTATTTTTTCCTCATTTTCTCACTCTGCTGTAACACACACTCACCTCACCATGAAGCCTCTGCTGCTTTGGCTTCCCTCAGATATTTCCTGCAGACCCCCCTCATTTGTCACTGAGCCAACCCAACACCTGCTTTGCTGTTTGCATCCATCAACCAGAATCAACTTTTGCACCTTTTGCTAGTTTTCCTACCATCACCACACTTCATTATTTCTAAACCAGCCATTGGCTGCACATCCAATTTACTAAATAATGCATATGGCATTCATGTCCATGCTGGCCACGCACCACACATTACCTTTTAACAGCTCTTTATACCTCCATATTTTACTAACTCCTACAAAAAGTAAAACTTCCTCATTTTTGGTGTGACCCCAGAGAGAATTTCAGGCACTAATGAGCACTGATTAAACCCAAACCACAAAATTTGGCTGACAAAACACACATAAAAATTAAAAAATAAGTTACTTGGTTTCTAAAGGTTCACACCAGTGGCAGCAGAGCTCCTGCTTTGCTTCCTGGGTTTTTTTGGGTTTGTGCTGCTGGTGGAGTGCTGGTGACTGGCCCTGAAGGCTGTAACTGGGGCAGATCCCCAGTGTCAAATCAGTTCTAGTTATTTCTGAATTGTCATTAATCTTTTTCCTTTCCTCATTTACTAATGGGCCTAGTTTCTCTCAGCTGCTTCTCTTTAGCATACAAACAATGAGAGGCAAGGAACCCCCTTAAGGTGGCAGAGACAAGAATTTAGAATGAAAGGTGCTGTAATAAAGGCAACCCCTGCAAGCTTTGCCTGGGCTCCCTGAGCACATCCATGAGGATATTGGCTTGTGTTCCATAATCAGAAACAGGATTTTCCCCCCACACAGTCCCCACCTCATTCAGCTCTGTTCTGTATTTTCCCCTCATTGTTCAGCGTGTGGTCCTCATGCTTTGGGTACTGACTGTTATTCAATTTTGCCTCAAGAAAACTCCACCCAGATTTCTGGCTGAGCCATGTCAGAGAGCTGCTCACCCCTGTGGGTCTGCAGCAGTGTCCTTGTCACCAGTGCCCAGCTTTAGGAGGGGAGATGGAGCCACAGAGGAACCAGGAGTCCAGCAGGGAATTCTCCTGTGGGTGCTGCAGAACTCGAGGTCTGACTTCCCAGACTCTGTGTATGGACATTAAATCTAATGGAGTTATGCACAGTGTGCACACATTATGTACAGAAATGGGATTTTTCTCTGCCCAAACCCAGCTATTGTTGACTTCAGCTGTAGCAAAATGCAGAAATCCTGGTGTGGGGCAGAGGCAGGCCCTGCACTGAGCCCTGCAGGGTAAATCATCACCCCTGCAGTGCTGTGAGCAGAGCTGGCCAGAGGCACTGGCTGAGGGCAGGGCAGGTGGCTGCAGACATTGCTGATTCCAGCTCCTCACTTTTCCTTTTCACAATTTTTAGCAGTTATCAACAAGTTTTGAGAGGGTGATTACAAAGAATCTGTAATTAATCATTAATTTCATTTCTATGAGGAACAGGCTCCTGACTTATCCTTTTCACAACTCCTAGCATTATCAACAAGTTTTGAGAGGGTGATTACAAAGAATCTGTAATTAATCATTAATTTAATTTCTATGAAGAACAGGCTCATAAAGAAAATTTTAGTTCCATAATCACAAAATATACAAGTGTGTAAAATAAATCACTCCATGAAACTTTCTGCATCCTTTAGAAACCCCTAGAAAATGTTTTCCTGTGCCCATGGGATACCCAGAGCTTGGAAACATTTAAATGCACTGCAGAGACATTCTCAAAGTTAGCTGTGGGCTCCTAATACAGAAAAGATCCCTAAATTCTACCAGGTATTTCTTTGTTCATGGCAGGGGAGTGATAAGGCTGGGGAACCTCATATCCTGTCTGGAAGGTGGAGTGGGAGAGCCCAGTGGGAGCACATTCCTCTGCTCTGGCTCCCAGGGAAACCCTCCCAGCTAATTAATGAGTTCCTCCCTCCTTCAGGGTGTTCTGAAGGTGCTCTGACACCTTGTTCTTCACTCTGAGTGCTCAGGGAGAGCAGGAAAGGCGACACAAGGGGTGCCAGGCATCCTTCAGGGAAGGATCAATGCTGGGAAACAGTTCTTTTCACGAGGCTGGAAAAGAAGATGGAGAGAAATTTGGGATAAGAACAACAAAAAAAAGCAGAGGGGAGATGAGGAGAAGCAGAAAGGGGAGGCAGCAAATTCTACTGAATGAAAAGACCAAAACCTGCACAGAAAGAGAAAAAAACTCCAGCAAATGGTGAATTGGAGTGGCTCCCACCCAAAAGGTCCTGGGCCATCTCTGCTCCCCCTGCTCAGTGCCCTGCTCCAAGGAGGTGACAGCAATGTCACACAGGGCCAGCAGCCAGAGGAGAGCCTGCAGAGGGTCTCAGACACTGGGAGCTCACCAGGAAACCATGAATTCTAAAATAGACAGGGGAAAAAAAAATAAATGCAAGGAAGTTGCTGAAGTTATTAAAAGATAAGATTTATGGGCAAGTTCATTTCAGTTGGTTGGCTCTCCAATCAACTACTGTTGCTAATTGGATTAGTTGCCAAAATAAGCTAAGAATAGAACCTTCTCTTTCCTTATTGTTAAAGCTTTCCAGGGAAAAAGTCCTTGAGGACAAAAATTAAATCTTTATTTCTAGCAACATCAAATTGCCCTCTGTAAAAAGGAAGAGCTTTAACACTTGGCTGTTCCTCCTCTCCTGCAATCCCCCAGTGCCAGCAGAGGGAACATTCCTGTTCCTCTCCACATCAAGTGGCTTGTGGCAGATGCTGAGTGTTGCTCCTCTTGATTTTGTCACTCTTTCTTGTCCTTTCTGGAGGAATTTCCTTGCTGCATTTTCCACAGCTGACTTAGGGCTCTCTGGGAAAGTAAATACTTCTGACAGAATGGAACAAGCCTAGAGAAAGCCTTAGGTAATTTCAGAGTGCCCCTTAACACTGAGAGCCCTCAGCATCCATCCCCCACCACGGACATTTTCCAGCACAACTCTTTCCCAAACAGATTTCTGAGAGGAGAATCTGGTGCTCTTTCCTTGCTGGATCAAACTGCAGGTACATAATAACCTGGAAATAAGTTATGTGTGTAAAACAGTTTTGTGTGCTCTGTGTTGGGTCCTCCTGCCCTGGAAAAGGAGCAGATCCACTGGGATTATTATCAACATGAATTCTGATATTTATTTTTGTAATTTTTAATTATTATTTTTGTACTAATGCATTAACTCAACCTGTAGGAAGTATTCAGACACTACTCTTTGCTGTTGCCAGTGTGATATGAACTTTTATATAAGGAAATCAGTGCAGACCTTATTTTGCAACTGAAATAAGCAGATTATGGCTCTCCTATGGAAACAGGCAGGGAAAGCTGGAGGGGCTCACCTGGAAAAGGCTCCAGGGAGAGCTGAGAGCCCCTGCCAGAGCCTCAAGGGGCTGCAGAGAGGGACTGGGGACAGGGATGGAGGGACAGGACACAGGAATGGCTTTGAGCTGACAGTGGGTGGGTTTGGATGGATTTGGGCAGGAATTGTTCCCTGGGGCTGGGATGGAATTCCAGATTTGCTGTGGCTGTCCCTGGATCCCTGGCAGTGCCCAAGGCCAGGCTGGACATTGGGGACAGTGGGAGGTGTCCCTGCCATGGCTGGAGTGGCACTGGGGGATTTGGAGTCCTTTCCAACCCAACCCATTCTGGGATTCTCTGCAGATCCATTCTACAGCAATCATCACCTCCCATGTCTAAAGACATGGTTAATTAATTGAGATCCTACATTCTGGTTGCAGCTTTTGATTTTGATTTTTATTTCAGCGAAGAAAAACCCCTGTAACTCAGAGGTGGAGGTGTTCTGGTGTCCTTTACAAACCTTCACCACAGGTGGAGGGCAGAGGATGAGACTGAAGCCTGTCCTGCCACCACAGCCTGGTGCTGTCTGTGGAGGGGATGGCTTGAAGACTCTGATAATTTGTAGGAATGTGAAATAAATTGACAGTCTTACATTGAGGACAAAATGAATCCATTTGTTGTGGTGCAGAAGCCTCTTCAGGACCAATGGTTCCTGTGCTGTTGGTGAATGGGGTAACACTGAAATGAAAAATGCCCACAGGTAGTGCATGCATTCCATGCATTTTCCATCTGCTTTTGTCAGAGGAAACCACATTTCCTAGAAACAGTGAGCAGGGAACTCACTTCAGAGTGTAAACAAAGCAGAATAAAGCACTTTTCCAAAACACTCTCCTTTAAAGACAGGCCAGGTTTTAACTCTATTTAATAAAAACGTTAGATTTGAGTGATTATTTTGGGCCTCTTTAGAAGGCTGGTGTGAAAAACCCACCAAAATCTCCCGTGGAGCCCAGCAATGCCCACCGGGGAGGGCACCCAGCCTGAACCAGGGCAGGGGAGGTGCCAGAAGCTGAAGCTGCAAATTGCATCTCGTGGCTGTCATCAAACCATTATCAGCTGCTCCACTGCGAGTCCTGGAGATACCGAGAGCCACTGATCTTGCCCAGAAATCCTGCCCTGGATTAGGTGCCAACATTCCCACCTGCTCCCTCTCCTCAGCCCTCAGACCTGCCCTGTGAGGTTTGAGTGTTTGGAACTTTTCATCACTGAGACTTTCCATCCACAGAACGTGAAGGTTTTCTGGGTGATGGGAAATTTCACATCCAACCTAGCAAGGGAGGGAAATACCATAAAGATAATTTATTTGGTGTTCGTTGGAATAGAAGAACTTGGATTAATTTGGTGTGTTTGGAATCATAGAATGTGCTGTGTTGGAAGGGACCCATTGCACAGGACACCCCAACAACCCCACCCTGTGCCTGAGAGTCCTGTCCAAGCACAAATTTGAAGTTTTTGGGAAATCAGTGGCACTGCAATTCCCACAGAGAGGTCAGGGGCCTTCCTGAAAAATCCTGGGAGGTCTGATGGTGTCTGACAGACAAAATTGCTCCTCATGCCCAGCCCAAAACGTCCAAACCACAGTTGCTGATTGTTTGCAGGTACAGATTAAAGAGCTTGGATTAGTTACCCAGCATGGATCTCCTCAGGTAAAATACTCAGCTTTTTGATTTATATTGGATATTAAAGCTGCCTAAGGGGGATCAACCATCAAATATTCCAGTTGTGGGACCTGTGGTATTTTGGTGAAGGAAACCCTTCTGCATCTCCTGAGATGACCCAAAACCCCAAGTGAGAGCCATGTGCAGCTGAACCTGATCCAGCTGTGTGGAACAGGACTTATCATTGGAAAAGTTTGGGGAGAAACCCGGAATGTCATGTAGTTCTACTAATATTAGCTTTAGCAACTCACAATTATAATGACTAATTGGAGCCATCACTCATTGCTATTGAGTTCCCAGGTGAAAACTATGGACCAGAACCTCCATTAGCATAAATTAGCATTGGAAAGTCAATTAAGTTACACTGATTTTACACTAGTTTTACTGTCTTTCATAAGGTGGAGAGGAAAAAAAAGCCCCATTTCTGACTTCAATTGCTCTTTTTTTCCCCCTTCCAAAGAGAATTTTGGTCACATTTCTTCAGAAGTCTCCAAAAAGTCTCTCTGCCTTCACCTGGGATGGAGCCCTGTGGCTTGGTTGGGCACAGGCTTGCCCAGCTGTTTTCTTGCTCTCAAGGTGATTTGAGAGAGCTGGATTGCTGCTTTTCCTCAGAGTGGATAAAAGAGGGGAGAAAGGGAAGATAAGAAAGGAAAAGGTAAAAATATGCAATGAGAAGACATTCCTTGATTTAAGGAAAAAATCTCATTATAATTTGCATTTTATTTATAAATGAGTGTGTGAATAGCTGAATACAGAGCTTGAAAGCAGCAACATTTTTCAGTAGCATGAATCTTGGCAGAATGGAAATCTGGCAGAAAGGTAAAGGAAAAAATTCTGCAGGTTGATGGTATAAATTGCAAGCAGGACTCAAAATGTTCTGCCCTGGCTTGAAGTCATCAGAGATGTTGAAGAGTGCTCCTGAAGGGAAGAGAGGGATGTGATGAACCAGTGGTTTATCAAACCTCCCCTCCAGAGCTGCAGAACTAAGATCAGATGAACTACAGGACAGTGAAAATAAAAATTAGCATCAGACAAACAAATCCAAGAGAATTTCTGAGCCATAGATAGGCACTGGTTTGTGTTTTCTTCCTAAATTTAGCAAAGTGATAATTGCAGACATGAAGCACTCAGGGCCTGGGGTTTTTGGTAAAAGATTACCTTCCATCTGCAGCAGTGTCAGGCTGGCCCT